>NC_092286.1:20966024-20971024 GCF_036320965.1 Panulirus ornatus | reverse complement strand
CTGAAGAAGTGAATTGGTACGATGTGGTATACCGGGGTCGACGTGCTGTCAATGGATTGACCCAGGGCATGTGAAGTGTCTAGGGTAAACCATGGAAAGTTTTGTGGTGCCTGGATGTGGAAAGGGAGTTGTGGTTTAAGAGAGGATAGAGTGAGTATTCCAAAGGCCCGTTGGCTGTGGTAGATGAAAAGGTGGTAGATGTGGAGGAGTTTGTGGTCTGGAGGATCACCGAGAAACAGGATCATTAGCGAATGATTTGATGAAACCCTCCGTACGACGAAGTGCGGCAACGCTGCAGGAGTGGATGGGACTGCCAGACAAATATGGCTCTGACGAAGATGCCTCTTGTGTCACGATCATAATGTGCAGGAGGTTTCCAAGTGAGAGTGAGTCCGTCCACCTGAGGCGTGTCCAATGTTGTTGTCATGGCTGTTTGATCTCTTCATAGCCGGGCTTACAGCGCACGACGGTACAATCCTTACAGGAAGACGCGACGACCCTTCACCACGACGGTACGAACCTTGGACATACGAACGGGTCGTGCCAAGGGTCGTACCATCGTGCTCAAGGGTCGTACCGTCGTGCTCAAGGGTCGTACCATCGTGCTCAAGGGTCGTACCGTCGTGCTCAAGGGTCGTACCGTCGTGCTCAAGGGTCGTACCGTCGTGCTCAAGGGTCGTACCGTCGTGCTCAAGGGTCGTACCATCGTGCTCAAGGGTCGTACCGTCGTGCTCAAGGGTCGTACCATCGTGCTCAAGGGTCGTACCGTCGTGCTCAAGGGTCGTACCGTCGTGCTCAAGGGTCGTACCGTCGTGCTCAAGGGTCGTACCGTCGTGCTCAAGGGTCGTACCATCGTGCTCAGGGTCGTACCGTCGTGCTCAAGGGTCGTACCGTCGTGCTCAAGAGATTAGGCTCAGAATCTGAGGCGTTTCCACAGCACCCAGTGATTCGCTAATCCCTCACTAACATGTCCAGTGATTTGCTAATCCTTTATGAATCAGAATGGTCAGTGATTAGCAAATCCTTCGGTAACAGGGATTCATATTCAAAACAGCCATGGATTCCCTAATCATTCACTAACACATCTAATCATTCGCTAATCCTCAACTGACGAAGCCGATGATTCCCTAATCATACACTAAAACAGCCAGGAAGCTTCTAATCATTCATCAACACAGGTAGTAGTTCACTAATGCTTCACTAACACAGCTAATGATTCGCGAATCCTTCACTAACAACCAGTGATTCGCTAATCCTTCACTAACATTGCCAGTGGTTCGCTAATCCTTCACTAACACTGCCAGTGACTTGCAAATCCTACACTAACACAGCTAATGGTTCGCTAATCCTTCACTAACATAGCCAATGATTCGCGAATCCTTCACTAATAGAGCCAGGGAGTCACTAATTCTTCATTACAACAGCCACTGATTCGCTAATCATTCATTAACATAGCCAGTGATTCGCTAACCTTCATTAACACAGCTAGTGGTTCGTCAATCATTCACTAACATAGCCAATGATTCGCGAATCCTTCACTAACAGCCTGTGGTTCGCTAATCCTTCACTAATATAGCCAGTGATTCGCTAATCCTTCACTAATATAGCCAGTGATTCGCTAATCCTTCATTAACATAACCAGTGATTCGCTAATCCTTCACTAATATAGCCAGTGATTCGCTAATCCTTCATTAACATAACCAGTGATTCGCTAATCCTTCACTAATATAGCCAGTGATTCGCTAATCCTTCATTAACATAACCAGTGATTCGCTAATCCTTCACTAATATAGCCAGTGATTCGCTAATCCTTCATTAACATAACCAGTGATTCGCTACTCCTTAACTAACACAGCCAGTGGTTCGCGAATCCACTAACATAGCCAATGATTCGCGAATCCTTCACTAACACAGCTTGTGATCCGCTAATCCTTCACAGGAACAGCCAGGGATCAGCTAATCCTTCACTGACACAATGATTACGAAGCAGATTAGCAATTTTCCGCCATGTCGACAGATTAGAGTCAGGTAAGATGAATCTACGGCCCCCAGTAGCTAATCCGGAATAGCTAATCAGGGATCTTCATAACGTGACGTCATTACACCGATCTACCAACCACATCCTCTCATATCCTGATGTCATCTCCTCATCTACCAACCACTCGCCTCTCATATCATGATATCATCGCCTGATCTACCAACCACAACCCTCTCAGTGACATCATCGTTACATCCACCAACCATATGATCATCTCACATCACGACGTCACCGATAGACCTGCCAATAGTAACATCTACATATTACGACGTCATCGAGTGATCTACCAACCACAGGCCTCACAGAGGATGACGTCAGACACCAAATCACTTATCACCGGCCTCTCGTACAATGACAGTCATAGCATGACAGTCAGCCTACTGACTCATCTTGGCTGACTATTGAGAAACCTACCTAAGAGTGACGTCAACGACCGAATCACCAACTACGTTCCAGGAATGACGTGACGTCAGCCACCGATTCACCAATAGAAATACCCGCCCACCGTCGTGACGTAACGACCGACACACCACGTCACTTTTTTTCAAAATTCAAACTTAATTACCGTCATTAAGTGCCATGATGGAGCCTGAGCCTTTCCACAATGACCTTAATAACAGGTAATTAAGAGTGGTACTTAAGTATACTACACTTAAGTACAGTGATATAGTATACTACACTTAAGTACAGATATAATATGCTACACTAAGTACAGTGATGTAATATGTAAACATGTGTCATGTAATTCGCTGTAATTCAATTACATTAAGAGGTCAAGACAATGTACTCACCCGCGCCTTGGGACAGGGCCACACTGGCAACAACCCTCGCTATACCTGAAATGGGATCCATCACAATCATTTTACCAATTACATTAGGAGAAAAATAATCCATCACAATTACTTTAACAATTACATTAGGAAAAAATAATCCATCACAATTACTTTACCAATTACATTAGGAGAATAATAATCCATCACAATTACTTTACTAATTACATTAGGAGAAAAATAATCCACCACAATTACTTTACCAATTACATTAGGAGAAAAATAATCCATCACAATTACTTTACCAATTACATTAGGAGAAAAATAATCCATCACAATTACTTTAACAATTACATTAGGAAAAAATAATCCATCACAATTACTTTACTAATTACATTAGGAGAAAAATAATCCACCACAATTACTTTACCAATTACATTAGGAGAAAAATAATCCACCACAATTACTTTACCAATTACATTAGGAGAAACTTAAGTAATCTATCTCAATCACTTTACTAATTACATTAGGAGAAACTTAAATAATCCATCACAATCACTTAACCAATTACATTAAGAGAAAAGTATAGACTTTGTTGTGTTACATTTGAAATGGTGATTGTGTTGGTGGTGGTGTGTGTGTGTGTGTGTGTGTGTGTGTGTGTGTGTGTGTGTGTGTGTGTGTGTGTGTGGTGTTGGAGACTGTTGGAGCAGGTCTTGGAGCACGTGCTGGAGATGGTGATGGGAATGTCGTTGGAGCAGGCGTTGTAGATGTTGTTGGAGCAGGTGATGGAGATAGTGTTGGGGATGGTGTTAGGGATGGTGTTGGAGCAAGTGTTGGAGATGGTGTTGGAAATGGTGTTGGGGATGGTGATAGAGCAGGTGTTGGGAGATTGTGCTGGGGATGGTGTTGGAGCAGGTGTTGGTGCTGATGTTAGAGCTAGTGTTGGAGCAGGTGCTGGAGATGGTGTTAGTGTAGATGTTGGAGATGGTGTTGGAGCAAGTGTTGGTGCTGGATCCGCCCAATATTTTCACAATATACAAGTCCACTTTTTTTCCGATAGCCACACACACACACACACACACACAAATATATATATATATATATATATATATATATATATATATATATATATATATATATATTTTCATACTATTTGCCATTTCCCGCGATAGCGAGGTAGCGTTAAGAACAGAGGACTGGGCCTTTGAGGGAATATCCTCACCTGGCCCTCTTCTCTGTTCCTTCTTTTGGAAAATTAAAAAAAAAAAAAAAAGAGAGGGGAGGATTTCCAGCCCCCCGCTCCCTTCCCTTTTAGTCGCCTTCTACGACACGCAGGGAATACGTGGGAAGTATTCTTTCTCCCCAATCCCCAGGGAATATATATATATATATATATATATATATATATATATATATATATATATATATATAAATATTCCATACTATTCCCCATTTCCCGCGATAGCGAGGTAGCGTTAAGAACAGAGGACTGGGCCTTTTTTGGAATATCCTCACCTGGCCCCCTCTGTTCCTTCTTTTGGAAAAAAAAAAAAAATATATATATATATATATATATATATATATATATATATATATATATATATATATATTTATATATATATATATATATATATTCATTTATTTATTTATATATTTACATACATATACATACATAAGAGCAAGGTTATTAGGTACAGTAGGGTTGAGGGTCAAGTCAATTGGGAGGTAAGTTTGAATGGAGAAAAACTGGAGGAAGTAAAGTGTTTTAGATATCTGGGAGTGGATCTGGCAGCGGATGGAACCATGGAAGCGGAAGTGGATCATAGGGTGGGGGAGGGGACGAAAATCCTGGGAGCCTTGAAGAATGTGTGGAAGTCGAGAACATTATCTCGGAAAGCAAAAATGGGTATGTTTGAAGGAATAGTGGTTCCAACAATGTATGGTTGCGAGGCGTGGGCTATGGATAGACTTGTGCGCAGGAGGGTGGATGTGCTGGAAATGAGATGTTTGAGGACAATGTGTGGTGTGAGGTGGTTTGATCGAGTAAGTAACGTAAGGGTAAGAGATGTGTGGAAATAAAAAGACCGTGGTTGAGAGAGCAGAAGAGGGTGTTTTGAAATGGTTTAGGCACATGGAGAGAATGAGTGAGGAAAGATTGACCAAGAGGATATATGTGTCGGAGGTGGAGG
>NC_092286.1:20953524-20958524 GCF_036320965.1 Panulirus ornatus | reverse complement strand
GGAGTTGTGAGCATAGTGTACGTAGTAAGGCGTGGGAGTGTGGGCGTGTATGCTGCATGGCGTGGAGGTGTGGGCGTGGTGTATGTGGTATGGCGTGCATGTGTGGGCGTGGCTCTCGCATGGCGTGGGTGTGGTGTGCGTGGTACCTGGTGTTCGTGTGCTGTGCGTGGTGTTCGTGTTATGGTTGTGTTGTGTGTCGTGTGTGTTATGTGATATGCGTGTGTTGTGAGGGGGAGGGGTGTTGTATGTGTAGTGGGGGTGTTGTATGTGTGGTCTGGGTGGGTTATGTGTGACCTGGGCGGGTTATGTATGGGTTATGTGTGAACTGGGCGAGTCACGTGTGACTTGGGTGGGTCATGTGTGACCTGGGTGGGTCATGTGTGACCTGGGTGGGTCATGTGTAACCTGGGCGGGTTATGTTCGGTCTGGGCGGGTTGTGTGACCTGGGTGGATCATGTGTGACCTGGGCGGGTTGTGTGTGACCTGGGCGGGTTATGTGTGACCTGGGTGGGTTATATGTGACCTGGGCGGGTTATGTTCGGTCTGGGCGGGTTATGTGTGACCTGGTCGGGTTATGCGTGACCTGGGCGGGCTATGTGTAACCTGGGTGGGTCATGTGTGACCTGGGCGGGTCATGTGTGACCTGGGCGGGTCATGTGCGGTCTGGGCGTGTTATGTGTGACCTGGGCGGGTTATGTGTGGCCTGGGCGGGCTATGTGTGACCTGGGTGGGTTATGTGTGACCTGGGCGGGTTATGTGTGACGTAGGCGGGTTATGTGTGACCTGGGCTGGTCATGTGTGACCTGGGCGGGTCATGTGACCTGGGCTGGTCATGTGTGACCTGGGCGGGTCGTGTGACCTGGCGGGTCATATGTGACCTGGGCGGGTCATGTGTGACCTGGGCGGGTTATGTGTGACCTGGGCGGGTTGTGTGACGTAGGCGGGTCATATGTGACCTGGGCGGGTCATATGTGACCTGGGCGGGTTATGTGTGACCTGGGCGGGTCATGTGTGACCTGGGCGGGTTGTGTGACGTAGGCGGGTCATATGTGACCTGGGCGGGTCATATGTGACCTGGGCGGGTCATATGTAACCTGGGCGGGTCATATGTGACCTGGGCGGGTCATGTGTGACCTGGGCTGGTCATGTGTGACCTGGGCGGGTCATGTGTGACCTGGGCGGGTTATGTGTGACCTGGGCGGGTTATGTGTGACCTGGGCGGGTCATATGTGACCTGGGCGGGTCACGTGTGACCTGGGCGGGTCATGTGTGACCTGGGCGGGTCATATGTGACCTGGGCGGGTCACGTGTGACCTGGGCGGGTCACGTGTGACCTGGGCGGGTCATATGTGACCTGGGCGGGTTATGTGTGACCTGGGCGGGTCATATGTGACCTGGGCGGGTCATGTGTGACCTGGGGGGATTAGTGTGTGACCTGGGCGGGTATATGTGACCTGGGCGGGTCATGTGTGACCTGGGCGGGTCATATGTGACCTGGGCGGGTCATGTGTGACCTGGGCGGGTCATGTGTGACCTGGGCGGGTCATGTGACCTGGGGTCAGGCGGTGTGGGCGGGTCGTGTGACCTGGCGGGTCATATGTGACCTGGGCGGGTTATGTGTGACCTGGGCGGGTCATATGTGACCTGGGCGGGTCATGTGTGACCTGGGCGGGTCATGTGACCTGGGCGGGTCATGTGTGACCTGGGCGGGTCATTGTGCTCTGTAGGCGGGCATATGTGACCTGGGCGGGTCATATGTGACCTGGGCGGGTCATATGTGACCTGGGCGGGTTATGTGTGACCTGGGCGGGTCATGTGTGACCTGGGCGGGTCATGTGCGGTGTGGACGGGTTAATTAACAGTGTCAACCACTCCACAACATCAAAGAACATAAGCCTCTTTACCATCCAATCATCACAATCACTTCTCCTTATCTCTTATCTTGACCACTTGATCCCCGGGTTAGTACTATAACACATCGACCAGGTTACGATGCTCACCTTACCTCGACCAGACCCCGACCGTAGTAAACATACGATACCGCTAATGGTGTGTACTGGCGGGGGAAGCCCACCCTCCCGCTCTCAACATCTCGTCCACGGCCAACGCCGTTACCCAGGAAGGGGAGGTAGCGCCAGGCTAAGAACAAAAGAGAAAAAGGGTCCTCACGTAGCGAGTATAATGGCCCCTTAAAGGCATAAGTTCGTTCAGTATGACAGTACGACCCTACAACATGACGGGACGACCCTAGAGCATGATGGTGCGACCCTAGAGCATGATGGGACGACCCTACAGCATGACGGGACGACCCTAGAGAATGACGGTGCGACCCTAGAGCATGACGGGACGACCCTACAGCATGATGGGACGACCCTACAACATGACGGGACGACCCTAGAGCATGATGGTGCAACCCTAGAGCATGATGGGACGACCCTACAGCATGACGGGACGACCCTAGAGTATGACGGTGCGACCCTAGAGCATGACGGGACGACCCTACAGCATGACGGGACGACCCTAGAGCATGATGGTGCAACCCTAGAGCATGATGGGACGACCCTAGAGCATGACGGGACGACCCTAGAGCATGACGGTGCGACCCTAGAGCATGACGGGACGACCCTAGAGCATGACGGGACGACCCTACAGCATGACGGTGCGACCCTAGAGCATGACGGGACCCTACAGCATGACGGGACGACCCTAGAGCATGACGGTGCGACCCTACAGCATGACGGGACGACCCTACAGCATGACGGTGCGACCCTAGAGCATGACGGGACGACCCTACAGTATGACGGGACGACCCTACAGCATGACGGTGCGACCCTAGAGCATGACGGGACGACCCTACAGCATGACGGGACGACCCTAGAGCAGACGGTGCGACCCTAGAGCATGATGGTACGACCCTAGAGCATGATGGTACGACCCTACAGCATGACGGGACGACCCTAGAGCATGACGGTGCGACCCTAGAGCATGATGGTGCGACCCTAGAGCATGATGGTACGACCCTAGAGCATGACGGGACGACCCTGAGCATGACGGGACGAAACTAGAACATGACGGGACGACCCTAGAGCATGACAGTACGACCCTAGAGCATGACAGGACGACCCTAGAGCATGAGGGGACGACCCTAGAACATGACGGGACGACCCTAGAGCATGACAGTACGACCCTAGAGCATGACGGGACGACCCTACAGCATGACGGGACGACCCTAGAGCATGACGGGACGACCCTACAGCATGACGGTGCGACCCTAGAGCATGAGGTACGACCCTAGAGCATGACGGGACGACCCTAGAGCATGACGGGACGACCCTACAGCATGACGGTGCGACCCTAGAGCATGACAGTACGACCCTAGAGCATGACGGGACGACCCTAGAGCATGACGGTGCGACCCTAGAGCATGACAGTACGACCCTAGAGCATGATGGGACGACCCTAGAGCATGACGGTGCGACCCTAGAGCATGACGGGACGACCCTTGAGCATGACGGTGCGACCCTAGAGCATGACGGTGCGACCCTAGAGCATGACAGTACGACCCTAGAGCATGATGGTACGACCCTAGAGCATGACGATACGACCCTAGAGCATGACGGTACCACCCTAGAGCATGATGGTACGACCCTAGAGCATGACGGTGCGACCCTAGAGCATGACAGTACGACCCTAGAGCATGACAGTACTACCCTAGAGCATGACGGTGCGACCCTAGAGCATGACAGTACGACCCTAAAGCACGATGGTACGACCCTAGAGCATGACGGTGTGACCGTAGAGAATGACTACGACCCTAGAGCATGATGGTACGACCCTAAAGCATGACGATACGACCCTAGAGCATGACGGTACCACCCTAGAGCATGACGGTACGACCCTAGAGCATGACGGTGCGACCCTAGAGCATGACGATACGACCCTAGAGCATGATGGTACGACCCTAGAGCATGACGATACGACCCTAGAGCAAGACGGTACGACCCTAGAGCATGATGGTACGACCCTAGAGCATGACGATACGACCCTAGAGCATGACGGTACCACCATAGAGCATGATGGTACGACCCTAGAGCATGACGGTACCACCATAGAGCATGATGGTACGACCCTAGAGCATGATGGTACGACCCTATAGCATGACAGTACGACCCTAGAGCACGAAGGTACGACCCTAGAGCATGATGGTACGACCCTAAAGCATGTCGGTAAGACCCTAGAGCACGACGGTACGACCCTACAGCATGATGATACGACCCTAGAGCACGACAGTACGACCCTAGAGCATAACGGTACGACACTAGAGTATGATGGTACGACCCTAGAGCATAAAGATACGACCCTAGAGCATGACAGTACGACCCTACAGCAAGAAGGTACGGCCCTAGAGTATGATAGTACGACCCTAGAGCATGACAGTACGACCCTAGAACAAGAAGGTACGGCCCTAGAGTATGACAGTATGACCCTAGAGCATGACAATAAGACCCTAGAGCAAGAAGGTACGGCCCTAGAGTATGATAGTACGACCCTAGAGCATGACAGTACGACCCTAGAGCATGACAGTACGACCCTAGAGCAAGAAGGTACGGCCCTAGAGTATGATAGTACGACCCTAGAGCATGAAGGTACGGCCCTAGAGTATGATGGTACGACCCTAGAGCATGACGGTACGACCTAAGAGCATGAAGGTACAACCCTAGAGCATAAAGGTACGACCCTAGAGCATGAAGGTACGACCCTAGAAAATAACGGGACGACCCTAGAGCATAATGTTACGACCCTAGAGCATGATGGTACGACCCTAAAGCATGATGGTACGACCCCAGAGAATGACAGTACTACCCTAGAGCATGATGAAACAATCCTAGAGCATGACGGTACGACCCTAGAGCATGTCAGGACACACACACACACCAATAACAGATATATGGTGCAGGAGACTGGTCTGATGGGGGAGGGGTGTAATGGGGGGGGGATTG
>NC_092286.1:20931024-20948524 GCF_036320965.1 Panulirus ornatus | reverse complement strand
TGGAGGGATGTCTGATCTTGTGGAGGCGAAGGTGAAGATTTGTAGAGGTTTTCAGAAAAGAAGAGAGAATGTTGGGGTGAAGAAGACTTGTGTGAGGAAGTACCAGGAGAGAGTGTGTATAGAATGGAAAAAGGTGAGAACAAAGGAGGTAAGGGGAGTGGGGGAGGAATGGGATGTATTTAGGGAAGCAGTGATGGCTTGCGCAAAAGATATTTGTGGCATGAGAAGCGTGGGAGGTGGGTAGATTAGAAAGGGTAGTGAGTGGTGGGATGAAGTAAGACTATTAGCGAAAGAGCAGAGAGAGACATTTGGACGATTTTTGCAGAGAAATAATGCAAATGAGTGGGGGACGCATAAAAGAAAGAGGCAGGAGGTCAAGAGAAAGGTGCAAGAGGTGAAAAAGAGGGCAAATGAGAGTTCGGGTGAGAGAGTATCATTAAATTTTAGGGAGGATAAAAAGATGTTTTGGAAGGAGGTAAATAAAGTGCGTAAGACAAGGGAATCAATGGCAACTTCAGTAAAGGGGGCTAATGGGAAGGTGATAACAAGTAGTGGTGATGTGAGAAGGAGATGGAGTGAGTATTTTGAAGGTTTGTTGAATGTGTTTGATGATAGAGTGGCAGATATAGGGTGTTTTGGTCGAGGGAAAATGATTTGCTTAACAGGGAAGAGGTAGTAAAAGCTTTGCGGAAGATGAAAGCCGGCAAGGCAGCGGGTTTGGATGGTATTGCAATGGAATTAAAAAAGGGGGTCACTGTATTGTTGACTGGTTGGTAAGGTTATTTAATGTTTGTATGATTCATGGTGAGGTGCCTGAGGATTGGCGGAATGCTTGCATAGTGCCATTGTACAAAGGCAAAGGGGATAAAAGTGAGTGTTCAAATTACAGAGGTATAAGTGTGTTGAGTATTGCTGGTAAATTATATGGGAGGGTATTGATTGAGAGGGTGAAGGCATGTACAGGGCATCAGATTGGGGAAGAGCAGTGTGGTTTCAGAAGTGGTAGAGGATGTGTGGATCAGGTGTTTGCTTTGAAGACTGTATGTGAGAAATACTTAGAAAAGCAAATGGATTTGTATGTAGCATTTATGGATCTGGAGAAGGCATATGATAGAGTTGATAGAGATGCTCTGTGGAAGGTATTAAGAATATATGGTGTGGGAGGCAAGTTGTTAGAAGCAGTGAAAAGAATTTATTTAGGATGTAAGGCATGTGTACGTGTAGGAAGAGAGGAAAGTGGTTGGTTCTCAGTGAATGTAGATTTGCGGAAAGGCTGTGTGATGTCTTCATGGTTGTTTAATTTGTTTATGGATGGGGTTGTTAGGGAGGTAAATGCAAGAGTTTTGGAAAGGGGGGCAAGTATGCAGTAAGTTGTGGATGAGAGAGCTTGGGAAGTGAGTCAGTTGTTTGCTGATGATACAGCGCTAGTGGCTGATTCGTGTGAGAAACTGCAGAAGCTGGTGACTGAGTTTGGTAAAGTGTGTGAAAGAAGAAAGCTGAGAGTAAATGTGAATAAGAGCAAGGTTATTAGGTACAGTAGGGTTGGTCAAGTCAATTGGGAGGTAAGTTTAAATGTTAAAAAACTGGAGGAAGTGAAGTGTTTTAGATATCTGAGAGTGGATTTGGCAGCGGATGGAACCATGGAAGCAGAAGTGAATCATAGGGTGGGGGAGGGGGCGAAAATTCTGGGAGCCTTGAAGAATGTGTGGAAGTCGAGAACATTATCTCGGAAAGCAAAAATGGGTATGTTTGAAGGAATAGTGGTTCCAACAATGTTGTATGGTTGCGAGGCGTGGGCTATGGATAGAGTTGTGCGCAGGAGGGTGGATGTGCTGGAAATGAGATGTTTGAGGACAATATGCGGTGTGAGGTGGTTTGATCGAGTAAGTAATAATAGTGTAAGAGAGATGTGTGGCAATAAAAAGAATGTGGCTGAGAGAGCAGAAGAGGGTGTTTTGAAATGGTTTGGTCACACGGAGAGAATGAGTGAGGAAAGATTGACCAAGAGGATATATGTGTCAGAGGTGGAGGGAACGAGGAGAAGTGAGAGACCTAATTGGAGGTGAAAGGATGGAGTGAAGAGGATTTTGAGTGATCGGGGCCTGAACATACAGGAGGATGAAAGGCGTGCAAGGAATAGAGTGAATTGGAACGATGTGGTATACCGGGGTCGACGTGCTGCCAATGGATTGAACCAGGGCATGTAAAGCGTCTGGGGTAAACCATGGAAAGTTCTGTGGGGCCTGGATGTGGAAAGGGAGCTGTGGTTTCGGTGCCTTATTACATGACAGCTAGAGACTGAGTGTGAACGAATTTGGCCTTCGTTGTCTTTTCCTAGCGCTACCTCGCAAACATGAGGGGGGAGGGGGTTGTTATTCCATGTGTGATGGGGTGGCAATATGAATGAATAAAGGCAGACAGTATGAATTATGTACATATGTATATGCCTGTGCGTGTATATATATATGTATACGTTGAGATGTATAGGTATGTATATACATGTGTATGTGGGCGGGTTGGGCCATTCTTTCGTCTGTTTCCTTGTGCTACCTCGTTAACGCGGGAGACAGCGACAAAGCAAAATAAATAAATAAATATACATATATATATATATTACATACAGTCATACCTCTAGTACCCACTGAAAAAAAATTATGCTTTAAAAGGCATAACAATTAAATGGCTGAAAAAAATATATAACAAAAATTGCCACTTGAAATCCTTAACTATGTCCATTTTCTCTGGCAAAAATCTTCGTTTTTTTTCTCTTCAATTTTAAGGACAAAATTTACATTAAATTCCCAATCTTTTCATACTAATCAACGAATCAGGGATTGGGTGGTTACCTTAAATGTTACCTTAAATATTACCTTAAACTTGTAAAATTCTTTTTGAAATATAATTCAGAAATGTCTATATATATATATATATATATATATATATATATATATATATATATATATCTTACGAGACAGCTTGGTGTAAAAGCTTAACTGGCCATGGTAAATGGTCACTCCTACCCTCATCGGAAAGCTTAGCTGACCAGGCAGTCACTCTTGCCATCAATGGAAAACTTAGCTGGCCAGGCTTTCACTCATACCATCAAGGGAAAGCTTTAGCTGGGCCTCGCCGTCACTTATACCATCCATGGAAAGCTTAGCTGGCCCATACCGGCAATAGGAAAGCTTAGCTGACCCGGCTATCACCCATACCGTTAGTAAAATAGCTTTGCTGAACCTCGTTTTCACTCATACCATCTACGTTAAGCTTAGCTGACCAGGGTATCACCCGTATCGTCAATAGGAAAGCTTAGCTAGGCCTCGGTCACTCATACCATCTACGGTAAGCTTAGCTGGCCTGGCTATCACTCATACCATCAAAGGAAAGCTTTCCTGGGCCTCGTGTCACTCATAAGATCTACGGAAAGCTTAGCTGGCCCGGCTATCGTCCATATCGTTAATAGGAAAGCTTAGCTGACCCGGTTATCACCCGTACCTTTAAAAGGACAGCTTAGCTGGGCCTCACTGTCACTCATACAATCTACGGAAAGCTTAGATGGCCCAGCTATCACCCACACCGTCAATAGGAAAGCTTAGCTGCCCCGGCTATCACCCATATCGTCAAAAGGACAACTTAGCTGGGCCTCGCTGTCACTCAGACCATCGACGGAAAGCTTAGCTGACCCGGCTATGCCCCAGACCGTCAAAAAGACAGCTTGGATGGGCCTCGCTGTCACTCAGACCATTTATGGAAAGCTCAGCTGGCCCGGCTATTACCCATACCGTTAAAAGGACAGCTTAGCTGGGCCTCGCTGTCACTCAGACCATCGACGGAAAGCTAACCTGACCCGGCTATAACCCAGAAAGTCAACAGCAAAGCTTAGCTGACCCGGTTATCATCCATAACATCAATACCAGAAGCTTAGCTGACCCGTTGCCGTCACCAGGAAAGCTTAGCTAGGCCTGGCTGTCACTCACACCTCCCCCTCTCCACATGGCAAGCTTAACTGGGTCAAACTGTCTCTCAATACATATGAACTACAGCCCACAATTCTAAGCTCCCCCTCCCCACCTATATATATATATATATATATATATATATATATATATATATATATATATATATATATATGGGGAGGGGGGAGGGAGCTATGCCAACTGAGGAAGACGTAATCAGAGAAAAGTTCGGGGGGGGAGGGGGGAGGGGGGTGGGGGGAGGGGGGTGTCGTGTCGTCGTCCCCCCCTTCAACTCCGGGGGGGGGGGGGAAGGGGGGGTTGAGGGGGAGGAGGGTTGGTCTCCCCCCCCCCCCTGAAGCATGGCGCCGCTATCGATCCCCCACCAAAAGCTTCGAGTAGCCCCCCTCCCCTCCCCTGCCCTGCCCTCCTGCCCCTCCTCCTGAACCCTCATCAAAAAAAATACCCGGCCGCCATGTATGAGGGGCCCACCTACCTGATCTTGACCGAGATAGGGGGGTCGTGTATGCCCCCCACCCACCCACCTACATGATGTAGACTAACTTACCTACCTACAGCCCGCAGCAGAGGGAGAAATGCTCTAAATTTCAAGAGAGGGGGTGGTGGGTGTGCGAGGCGAAGACACACACCCCCAACGGGCGAGCGAGAACACATACCTCCTCTTCCTTCTGCCCTCGGGTCGGCTATGACCCGACGCCCACACACACACACACACTCACGCAAAACACCGAAATCAATCGTTTATATATAAATCGTAATTACCTCTCTGATTGGTACGTGTTTCCAGGCCTGCAGACACACACTCGCCCACAGTGCCCTAGTGAAGCTTAAGGAAAACTCCTCTCCCGATCAAAATGTGTATATAAAAGTTTTTTGAGGTAAATAAGTTTCATTTTTCCAAGTGCACTCAAACTGGTGCAGCACACGAGGAGTCAAACTTCTCTTACAGCCCTAGAGCTTAATTCGTCGTATGTCGTACCGGTCCTTGTAAGACCGCCTATAAATAACAAGTAAATGATAAAGATTAATGCTAATAAACATGAACTAGTGAAAAGAGCTGGATGATAAAAAGGAAGAAATTATCGTACACAGTGGCTACGCGTGCCCTCCTCTATCGCAATGCGGACGGGTGAGTCCACAGCTCAGCACGGGGGAGGACCCAGACTTAGGCAACTTGGACTGCGGCTCTAACTCCGTCTTCATAACCTAATTATATAAACAGTACTTCTTCACCAACAAAAATATACTTGCATATCATACACTATTCCTAATATACACACGAATTTATTAACTTTTTTATACGGGATAAATCAACCATTGTTGCGCAGTTAGAAAAATAATGGTACCGAAGCCAAGGCCAAATAAAGGTCTCGGGAGGGTGTCCATGTGGGCCGAGCGGGAACGTGTCAAGCGGTAGCTACCAAATGTCAGCCGTTCACATCCTCACCAACTGAAATAATAAATATCACCGGACACTCATCTTTCACCACCTTTACTCCTCTTCGCGCCATACATGAAGGAGGACCCTGTTTACCTACTGATTCATGAACAATGGAGGCAAATAATCTCAAACTGGAAAGTTTTCGTTTAATCTCGAATGCATAACGATCGTTTCCGTATCACCAAAGCGAACGAGGTGTTCGCTACCTTGGAATTAACGACTGGATCCAGAAAGCATTTTCTCCCCCACGGTCAATGGCTGACGTGATGCAGAACAAGCAGGAAGACATGGAATTAAGGACCGTTGAAGGCTGCCCAGACAACTCGGCGTGTGATTGGTCAAGTCGCGTGATCGACTAGACCCCCTCGGCAGCCAATCAGGAGCCAGCCACCGACGCTGTACACAATATGGTGGATTTCGTTATGTATGTACGTCTTTGTACGTTGTACAGTGACGTACATATGTTCATGTCTGTATGTATGTATGTGCGTATTAAAAGTGTATCCAGGTCAATAATGATAAATAATAGTAATAATAATAATAATAATGATAATTATTATTTTTTTTTTTTTTTTTGCTTTGTCGCTGTCTCCCGCGTTTGCGAGGTAGCGCAAGGAAACAGACGAAAGAAATGGCCCAACCCACCCCCATACACATGTATATACATATGTCCACACACGCAAATATACATACCTACACAGCTTTCCATGGTTTACCCCAGACGCTTCACATGCCTTGATTCAATCCACTGACAGCACGTCAACCCCGGTATACCACATCGCTCCAATTCACTCTATTCCTTGCCCTCCTTTCACCCTCCTGCATGTTCAGGCCCCGATCACACAAAATCTTTTTCACTCCATCTTTCCACCTCCAATTTGGTCTCCCTCTTCTCCTCGTTCCCTCCACCTCCGACACATATATCCTCTTGGTCAATCTTTCCTCACTCATCCTCTCCATGTGCCCAAACCATTTCAAAACACCCTCTTCTGCTCTCTCAACCACGCTCTTTTTATTTCCACACATCTCTCTTACCCTTACGTTACCTACTCGATCAAACCACCTCACACCACACATTGTCCTCAAACATCTCATTTCCAGCTCATCCATCCTCCTGCGCACATCTCTATCCATAGCCCACGCCTCGCAACCATATTATTATTATTATCATCATCAATGATGTGGTTTACGTTTGTCAATATGTAAAGAGTAATTACCTATTTGTACTGTACGGGGAGGGAGTTGTACACAGGTGGGGGCCCATCTCTTGTACTGTACGGGGAGGGAGTTGTACACTGGTGGGGGCCCCATCTCTTGTACTGTACGGGGAGGGAGTTGTACATTGGTGGGGACCCCATCTCTTGTACTGTACGGGGAGGGAGTTGTACATTGGTGGGGACCCCATCTCTTGTACTGTACGGGGAGGGAGTTGTACACAGGTGGGGGCCCATCTCTTGTACTGTACGGGGAGGGAGTTGTACGCTGGTGGGGGCCCATCTCTTGTACTGTACGGGGAGGGAGTTGTACACTGGTGGGGGCCCATCTCTTGTACTGTACGGGGAGGGAGTTGTACACAGGTAGGGGCCCATCTCTTGTACTGTACGGGGAGGGAGTTGTACATTGGTGGGGACCCCATCTCTTGTACTGTACGGGGAGGGAGTTGTACACTGGTGGGACCCCATCTCTTGTACTGTACGGGGAGGGAGTTGTACACTGGTGGGGGCCCATCTCTTGTACTGTACGGGGAGGGAGTTGTACACAGGTGGGGGCCCATCTCTTGTACTGTACGGGGAGGGAGTTGTACACTGGTGGGGGCCCATCTCTTGTACTGTACGGGGAGGGAGTTGTACACTGGTGGGGGCCCATCTCTTGTACTGTACGGGGAGGGAGTTGTACACTGGTGGGGGCCCACTCCTTGTGTGTGTGTGTGTGTGTGTGTGTGTGTGTCTTAATTACCCATAACTTAGTTAACCGGAATGATAATTAATTATCCACGACCCCGGACGACCTGACCTACTGAACTGGGGTGCCCATTAACCAGCAACCACTTCATTTGATCCCATAATTCTCCCTATCTGAGCACATAATTACCACATGCTGGATAATTCCATCTTAGACTGGCCAGAACCTGGTTAATTGGACCCTCTCTAGTTATCCAGTACAAGGTTAATCTTGGTCAACAGATTGCTTAATACCCAAGGCCAATTAACCCGATTAATAATTGATTATCCGAACCTCCTGCCGATTAACCCAATTAATAGGTGATTATCTTCTTTTGCCGATTACCCGATTAATAAGTGATTATCCGGATCTCAGGCCGATTAACCCAATTAATAGGTGATTATCTTCTTTTGCCGATTACCCGATTAATAAGTGATTATCCGGATCTCAGGCCGATTAACCGATTAATAGGTGATTGTCCGGACTTCATTTATAATGACTGGCGAATCTGGCGTCTCCTGATTAACCCAAACACTCGGTCAATTGAGCAGTTTATATTTGGGATTAACCGGGATCTTGTTAGCAGAACTGGCCATCATTAACAACCCAATTAACTCTGTTTTAACTACTATGTTGAACAAGATATATCTATCTATCCATCTATCTATCTATCTATCTATCAATCTATCTATCTATCTATCTATCTATCTATCTATCTATATATATATATATATATATATATATATATATATATATATATATATATATTATTATTTTTTTTTTACTTTGTCGCTGTCTCCCGCGTTTGCGAGGTAGCGCAAGGAAACAGACGAAAGAAATGGCCCAACCCACCCCCATACACATGTATATACATACACGTCCACACACGCAAATATACATACCCATACATCTCAATGTACACATATATATACACACACAGACACATACATATATACACATGCACACAGTTCACACTGTCTGCCTTTATTCATTCTCATCGCCACCTCGCCACACATGGAATACCATCCCTCTCCCCCCTCATGTGTGCGAGGTAGCACTACATATATATATATATATATATATATATATATATATATATATATATATATATATATATATATATCATACACAGCTCCAACAGCCAGGATCGAACCTGGGACCCCTTGTGCAAGAGGCAGGCATGCTAACCGCTAGGCTAAGGGACTGTATAATAGGAAACAACTATTCGAAATACTAAATACTCGAATACCCTCAGGTTCGGTAAAACGCTATCAGCTGGCTATGTGTTCTGTTCGGAAACAACCGATAGACCCCGTTGCTCACCATTGTGAGACGAAGGGTATTCGAGTACTTAGTATTTCGAATAGTTGTTTCCTATTATACAGTCCCTTAGCCTAGCGGTTAGCATGCCTGCCTCTTGCACAAGGGGTCCCAGGTTCGATCCTGGCTGTTGGAGCTTTGTATGTTCTATGAAGGTGCGCGTTCATATACACTTTATTCGTATATATATATATATATATATATATATATATATTGCTAGTGGCGTCTGTGCAAACAAAGCAAACAAACTATACATGTAATGTTGGTCTTTAGTACAAACAATGTATATGATCGCGATCGTTCAACAGTCATAATAATAATAATTACCCTCGTCCACTTTAACGACCCAATTATTCTATCACCCCCTACGACTCATTAGGCCACACGTAACGTCATTAAATCCGTCTTAATTACCCATTTCTAATCACTTTAGATTAGGCCACAAGGTAACTTTGAATGACTTATGTGACGAAAATATATGAAACTTGGCCTGTGACACACCAGGCAACCCCCCCCCCCCCCACTCCTTAATCACTGCCCCTTAACAAGGGCTAACGACCACACTCAGCAGACGATGGTTACGAGGCCTTGATAGATGGCGCTGGGATTGAAATGACGAGGTTGAGTACTGATGCCTGATGACCAGGAAGACGTGGCTTGTCTACGTGAAACATGTCGAGAAAAATTAGATAGATAAATAGACAGATAGATAGATGAATATATAGATAGATAGATAAATATATATATAGATAGATAGATAGATAGAGGGATGGCCCTCCAAGAATGACGTAGGGGTCAAAATTACTGGCGTAATGGTAAACAATGACGCAGAGGTACACAGAGTGGATTACGGTAAACAAGGACGTGTGGGTAGAGTAGATTATTGTAAACAAGGGCGTGTAGGTAAACATAGCGGAGTATGGTAAACAATGACGTGGAGGTAAACATGGTAGACTATAGTAAACAAGTACGTGTAGGCAAAGATAGTGAAGTATATTAAACAGGGACGTGTAGGTAAACATAGTGAAGTATATTAAACAGGGACGTGTAGGTAAACATAGTGGAGTATGGTAAACAATGACGTAGAGGTAAACATAGTAGACTATAGTAAACAGGGACGTGTAGGGAAACATAGTGGAGTATGGTAAACAATGACGTAGAGGTAAACATAGTAGACTATAGTAAACAGGGACGTGTAGGTAAACATAGTGGAGTATGGTAAACAATGACGTAGAGGTAAACATAGTAGACTATAGTAAACAGGGACGTGTAGGGAAACATAGTGGAGTATGGTAAACAATGAAGTAGAAGTAAACATAGTAGACTATAGTAAACAGGGACGTGTAGGGAAACATAGTGGAGTATGGTAAACAATGAAGTAGAAGTAAACATAGTAGACTATAGTAAACAAGGACGTGTAGGGAAACATAGTGGAGTATGGTAAACAATGACGTAGAGGTAAACATAGTAGATTATAGTAAACAGGGACATGTAGATAAACATAGTGGAATATGGTAAACAAGGACGTATAGAGAAACATAGTGGAGTATGGTAAACAACGACGCAGAGGTAAACATAGTAGACTATAGTAAACTAGGACGTGTGAGTAAACATAGTGGAATATGGTAAACAATGATGTAGAGGTAAACATAGTAAACTATAGTAAATAAGCACATGTAGGTAAACATAGTGGGGTATGGTAAACAATGACGTAGAGGTAAACATAGTAGACTATATCAAACAAGGACGTGTAGGTAAACATAGTGGAGTACAGTAAACAAGAACGAGTAAGTAAACAGAGTGGAGTATAGTAAGCAAGGACGTGTAGGTAAACATAGTAGACTATAGTAAACAAGGACGTGTAGGTAAACTGTGGAGCATAGTAAACAAGGACGTGCTGGTGAATAGTGGAGTATAGTAAACAAGGACGTGTAGGTAAACTTTACGACATCTCCTTGTGTGCTAGTTTACGCAAACAATGGAGACAGGTGGTTGATCAGGACAGTTGACGTAAACAATGGAGACAGGTGGTTCATAAGGAGGGGTGTGGGGGGGGGGGGGGGGTGGGGGATGGGAGGGGGGGAAGGGAGGGGGGGGGAGGAGGGGGGGGGTGGGGGGGGTGGGGGGGGGGTGTGGGGGGGGGGGGGGGGGAGGAGAGGGGGGGGTTTTTGGGGGGGGGGGAGGGAGGGAGGGGGGGGGGGAGGAGGGGGGGGGGGAGGGGGGGAGGGGGGTGGGGGGGGATGGGGGGGGGGGGAGAGGGGGGGAGGGGGGGGGGTGAGGGGGGGTGGGGGGGAGGGGGAAGGGTGGGGGGGGGGGGGGGGGGGGGGGGAGAGGGGAGGGGGGGGGGGGGGGAGGGGGGGGGAAATTTAAAGGGGGGGGGGTGGGGGGGGGGGATGGGGGGGGGGTTGGGAGGGGGGGGGGGGGGAGGGGGTGGGGGGGGGGGGGGGGGGGGGGGGGGGGGGGGGGGGGGGGGGGGGGAGGGGGGGGGGGGGGGGGGGGGGGGGGGGGGGGGGGGGGGGAGGGGGGGGGGGGGGGGGGGGGGGGGGGGGGGGGGGGGGGGGGGGGGAGGGGGGGGGGGGGGGGGGGGGGGGGGGGGGGGGGGGGGGGGGGGGGGGGGGGGGGGGGGGGGGGGGGGGGGGGGGGAGGGGGGGGGGGGGGGGGGGGGGGGGGGGGGGGGGGGGGGGGGGGGGGGGGGGGAGGGGGGGGGGGGGGGGGGGGGGGGAGGGGGGGGGGGGGGGGGGGGGGGGGGGGGGGGGGGGGGGGGGGGGGGGGGGGGGGGGGGGGGGGGGGGGGGGGGGGGGGGGGGGGGGGGGGGGGGGGGGGGGGGAGGGGGGGGGGGGGGGGGGGGGGGGGGGGGGGGGGGGGGGGGGGGGGGGGGGGGGGGGGGGGAGGGGGGGGGGGGGGGGGGGGGGGGGGGGGGGGGGGGGGGGGGGGGGGGGGGGGGGGGGGGGGGGGGGGAGGGGGGGGGGGGGGGGGGGGGGGGGGGGGGGGGGGGGGGGGGGAGGGGGGGGGGGGGGGGGGGGGGGGGGGGGAGGGGGGGGGGGGGGGGGGGGGGGGGGGGGGGGGGGGGGGGGGGGGGGGAGGGGGGGGGGGGGGGGGGGGGGGGGGGGGGGGGGGGGGGGGGGGGGAGGGGGGGGGGGGGGGGGGGGGGGGGGGGGGGGGGGGGGGGGGGGGGGGGGGGGGGGGGGGGGGGGGGGGGGGGGGGGGGGGGGGGGGGGGGGGGGGGGGGGGAGGGGGGGGGGGGGGGGGGGAGGGGGGGGGGGGGGGGGGGGGGGGGGGGGGAGGGGGGGGGGGGGGGGGGGGGGGGGGGGGGGGGGGGGGGGGGGGGGGGGGGGGGGGGGGGGGGGGGGGGGGGGGGGGGGGGGGGGGGGGGGGGGGGGGGGGGGGGGGGGGGGGGGGGGGGGGGGGGGGGGGGGGGGGGGGGGGGGGGGGAGGGGGGGGGGGGGGGGGGGGGGGGGGGGGGGGGGGGGGGGGGGGGGGGGGGGGGGGGGGGGGGGGGGGGGGGGGGGGGGGGGGGGGAGGGGGGGGGGGGGGGGGGGGGGGGGGGGGGGGGGGGGGGGGGGGGGGGGGGGGGGGGGGGGGGGGAGGGGGGGGGGGGGGGGGGGGGGGGGAGGGGGGGGGGGGGGGGGGGAGGGGGGGGGGGGGGGGGGGGGGGGGGGGGGGGGGGGGGGGGGGGGGGGGGGGGGGGGGGGGGGGGGGGGGGGGGGGGGGGGGGGTGGGGGGGGGGGGGGGGGGGGGGGGGGGGGGGGGGGGGGGGGGGGGGGGGGGGGGGGGAGGGGGGGGGGGGGGGGGGGGGGGGGGGGGGGGGGGGGGGGGGGGGGGGGGGGGGGGGGGGGGGGGGGGGGGGGGAAGGGGGGGGGGGGGGGGGGGGGGGGGGGGGGGGGGGGGGGGGGGGGGAGGGGGGGGGGGGGGGGGGGGGGGGGGGGGGGGGGGGGGGGGGGGGGAGGGGGGGGGGGGGGGGGGGGGGGGGGGGGGGGGGGGGGAGGGGGGGGGGGGGGGGGGGGAGGGGGGGGGGGGGGGGGGGGGGGGGAGGGGGGGGGGGGGGGGGGGGGGGGGGGGGGGGGGGGGGGGGGGGGGGGGGGGGGGGGGGGGGGGGAGGGGGGGGGGGGGGGGGGGGGGGAGGGGGGGGGGGGGGGGGGGGGGGGGGGGGGGGGGGGGGGGGGGGGGGGGGGGGGGGGGGGGGGGGGAGGGGGGGGGGGGGGGGGGGGGGGGGGGGGGGGGGGGGGGGGGGGGGGGGGGGGGGGGGGGGGGGGGGGGGGGGGGGGGGGGGGGGGGGGGGGGGGGGGGGGGGGGGGGGGGGGGGGGGGGGGGGGGGGGGGGGGGGGGGGGGGGGGGGGGAGGGGTGTGGGGGAGGCAGGGGAGGGGTGTGGGGAGAGCAGGGGAGGGGTGTGGGAGGGGCAAGGGGAGGGGTGTGGGGAGAGGAGAGAGAACCATACGGGGGAAAGAGGATGAAGGGCGTGGGGAGATAAGGAGGGGTGTGGGGAGATGAGGAGGGGTGTGGGGAGATGAGGAGGGGTGTGGGGAGATGAGGAGGGATGTGGGGAGATGAGGAGGGATTTGGGGAGATGAGGAGGGATGCGGGGAGATGAGGGGGTGTGGGGAGATGAGGAGGGATGTGGGGAGATAAGGGGGCGTGGGTGTGTTCGTGTTGGGGTTTTTGTTTCTTGACAAAACCCTTTCATTTTTATCGCACATTAGAACAAAACTGCCAGCTGGTTCCTCCCTTTTTACCCGGGCCACTGCTGGTACGGCATTTTGGCCCCGGGGTATCGGCACAGCTGGTATCGGCACAGCTGGTATCGGCACTCCTGGTATCGGCACTGCTGGTATCGGCACTGCTGGTATCGGCACTCCTGGTATCGGCACTGCTGGTATCGGCACTGCCCTTTGGTCACTGCTGTGACACCCAGAGAACTCTCACACAGACCGTCAGTGTCTATCTATCCTTCCATCTATCGTCGCTGGGATTCCATTTCACCACTCCGTGAAATGGTCTAATCTTTGGACCGTGTTCCATCGATCAGGTTTTATATATATATATATATATATATATATATATATATATATATATATATATATATATATATATATATATATATATATATATATATATATATATATATATATATATTTGGGTGGGACTGTACAATTATCGTCCCAAAATGATAATTTTTGGGACGTTTTTATTCACCAATTCAATACACCATGAATCGTGCCCCCCCCCTCCACATCCCATTTTCTATCCTCATTTACCGCCAGTCGTGGCACCTGGCGGGCGTAGCCTGACCATACGCAAATGCATCCAGGTCCTTCCGCCATTGTTACGCAATGAGGCATAACAATGGCGTATGGGGAGCGTACGAGGGAGAGGGGAGGGGGTGTTGCCCCCTTCAGGAGAGAGAGAGAGAGAGAGAGAGAGAGAGAGAGAGAGAGAGAGAGAGAGAGAGAGAGAGAGGTTGGTAGATATGTCCCTCTCCCTGGTCGCCTCAATGGGTGAGTCGACCAGTTGGTCGTGCGAGCTGGTAGATGATGCCAGTTGGGTCGTGTGGGTCGGTGAGGGGGATGGTGTGGGGGAGGTGAGAGTGAGGGGAGAGGGTCTGGGGGAGGTGAGCGTGAGGGGAGAGGGTCTTGGGAGGTGAGAGTGAGGGGAGAGGGTCTTGGGGAGGTGAGCGTGAGGGAAGAGGGTCTTGGGGAGGTGAGAGTGAGGGGAGAGGGTCTTGGGGAGGTGAGAGTGAGGGGAGAGGGTCTTGGGAGGTGAGAGTGAGGAGAGAGGGTCTGGGGGAGGTGAGCGTGAGGGGAGAGGGTCTGGGGGAGGTGAGCGTGAGGGGAGAGGGTCTTGGGGAGGTGAGCGTGAGGGAAGAGGGTCTTGGGGAGGTGAGAGTGAGGGGAGAGGGTCTTGGGGAGGTGAGAGTGAGGGGAGAGGGTCTTGGGGAGGTGAGAGTGAGGGGAGAGGGTCTTGGGGAGTTGAGAGTGAGGGGAGAGGGTCTTGGGAGGTGAGAGTGAGGGGAGAGGGTCTTGGGGAGGTGAGAGTGAGGGGAGAGAGGAGGGGGGGAGAAAAGAGGTTGTGAGAGGCTGGGGCGTGCAGGTACAGATTATCACATTAACAATTCTGTGTGAGTAAGGAGGATAGAGTGCTAGGGAGGTACCAGGTGATGGTTGTAGGTACCAGGGGTTGTGATGGTTGTAGGTACCAGGGGTTGTGATGGTTGTAGGTACCAAGGGTTGTGGTGGTTGTAGGTACCAGGGGTTGTGGTGGTTGTAGGTACCAGGGGTTGTGGTGGTTGTAGGTACCAGGGGTTGTGATGGTTGTAGGTACCAGGGGTTGTGGTGGTTGTAGGTACCAGGGGTTGTGGTGGTTGTAGGTACCAGGGGTTGTGATGGTTGTAGGTACCAGGGGTTGTGGTGGTTGTAGGTACCAGGGGTTGTGGTGGTTGTAGGTACCAGGGGTTGTGGTGGTTGTAGGTACCAGGGGTTGTGGTGGTTGTAGGTACCAGGGGTTGTGATGGTTGTAGGTACCAGGGGTGGTGGTTTTTGTGGGTACCAGGGGTGGTGGTGGTACTAGGTACCTGGCATGTTGGCAGAGGGTATGGTGGTGGTACTGGATACTAGGGATGGTGATACTAGGTACCTGGCATGGTGGTAGAGAGTCTGGTCGTGGTACTAGGTACCTGGCATAGTGGTAGGGAGTCTGGTCGTGGTACTAGGGACCTGGTATGGTGGTAGGGAGTCTGGTCGTGGTACTAGGCACCTGGTATGGTGGTAGGGAGTCTGGTCGTGGTACTAGGTACCTGGCATAGTGGCAGAGGGTCTGGTCTTGGCACTAGGTACCTAGCATGGTGGTAGAGGGTCTGGTCGTGGTACTAGGTACCTGGCATGGTGGTAGGGAGTCTGGTCGTGGTACTAGGTACCTGGCATGGTGACAGAGGGTCTGGTCGTGGTACTAGGTACCTGGCATGGTGGTAGAGTATCTGGTCGTGGTACTGGGTACTTGGCATGGTGGTAGAGGGTCTGGTCGTGGCACTAGGTACCTGGCATGGTGGTAGAGTATCTGGTCGTGGTACTAGGTACCTGGCATGGTGGTAGAGTATCTGGTCGTGGTACTGGGTACTTGGCATGGTGGTAGAGGGTCTGGTCGTGGTACTAGGTACCTGGCATGGTGGCAAAGGGTCTGGTCGTGGTACTAGGTACCTGGCATGGTGGTAGAGTATCTGGTCGTGGTACTAGGTACCTGGCATGGTGGTAGAGTATCTGGTCGTGGTACTGGGTACTTGGCATGGTGGTAGAGGGTCTGGTCGTGGTACTAGGTACCTGGCATAGTGGTAGGGAGTCTGGTCGTGGTACTGGGTACTTGGCATGGTGGTAGAGGGTCTGGTCGTGGTACTAGGTACCTGGCATAGTGGTAGGGAGTCTGGTCGTGGTACTGGGTACTTGGCATGGTGGTAGAGGGTCTGGTCGTGGTACTAGGTACCTGGCATGGTGGT
The DNA here is from genome assembly GCF_036320965.1 of Panulirus ornatus. Lineage (NCBI taxonomy): Eukaryota > Metazoa > Arthropoda > Malacostraca > Decapoda > Palinuridae > Panulirus > Panulirus ornatus. The sequence goes on along the minus strand of NC_092286.1, from coordinate 20,932,367 downwards.
AGGGAGTCTGGTCGTGGTACTAGGTACCTGGCATGGTGGTAGAGGGTCTGGTCGTGGTACTAGGTACCTGGCATGGTGGTAGGGAGTCTGGTCGTGGTACTAGGTACCTGGCATGGTGGTAGAGTATCTGGTCGTGGTACTAGGTACCTGGCATAGTGGTATGGAGTCTGGTCGTGGTACTAGGTACCTGGCATGGTGGTAGAGTATCTGGTCGTGGTACTGGGTACTTGGCATGGTGGTAGAGGGTCTGGTCGTGGTGCTAGGTACCTGGCATGGTGGTAGAGTATCTGGTCGTGGTACTAGGTACCTGGCATGGTGGTAGAGTATCTGGTCGTGGTACTGGGTACTTGGCATGGTGGTAGAGGGTCTGGTCGTGGTGCTAGGTACCTGGTATGGTGGTATGGGGTCTGGTGGTGGTACTAGGTACCTGGCATGATGGTAGGGGCCAGACAAGCTGGGGGCATGTGTCTCCCATCGGCTTTAACTCGACACCCGCAGCTGTGCCGCTTCTACAGGACCTGCAGCCTCTAGTAAACAGGTGTTTTACACCTGTAGTGGCTGTTGTAGTGGTGTTCTACACCTGTAGTGGTGTTGTATTGGTGTTCTACACCAGTAGTAGCTGTTGTAGTGGTGTTCTACACCTACAGTGGTGTTGTGGTGGTGTTCTACACCTGTAGTGGTGTTGTAGTGGTGTTCTACACCAGTAGTGGCTGTTGTAGTGGTGTTCTACACCTGTAGTGGTGTTGTGGTGGTGTTCTACACCTGTAGTGGTGTTGTAGTGGTGTTCTACACATGTAGTGGTGTTGTAGTGGTGTTCTACACCTGTAGTGGAGTTGTAGTGGTGTTCTACACCTGTAGTGGTGTTATAGTGGTGTTCTACACCTGTAGTGGTGTTGTAGTGGTGTTCTACACATGTAGTGGTGTTGTAGTGGTGTTCTACACCTGTAGTGGTGTTGTAGTGGTGTTCTACACATGTAGTGGTGTTGTAGTGGTGTTCTACACCTGTAGTGGTGTTGTACATATGTTCTACACCTATAGTGGTGTTGTGGTGGTGTTCTACACATGTAGTGGTGCTGTAGTGGTGTTCTACACCTGTAGTGGTGTTGTGGTGGTGTTCTACACATGTAGTGGTGTTCTACACCTGTAGTGGTGTTGTAGTGGTGTTCTACATCTGTAGTGGTGTTGTAGTGGTGTTCTACACATGTAGTGGTGTTGTATTGGTGTTCTACACATGTAGTGGTGTTGTAGTGGTGTTCTACACCTGTAGTGGTGTTGTAGTGGTGTTCTACACATGTAGTGGTGTTGTAGTGGTGTTCTACACATGTAGTGGTGTTGTAGTGGTG
>NC_092286.1:20923524-20926024 GCF_036320965.1 Panulirus ornatus | reverse complement strand
GTGGTATATAAGTGGGGTTTCAAGTTGTTGGAACAATAAGTGTGGTACAAGATGTGTGGACGATAAGTGTGGTACAAGATGTCTGGAACAATAAGTGTGTTAAAAGTTGTGTGGACAATATAGTTTTGGTACGTGTGGACCAATGGGGTTTTGGTACAAGATGTTGGGGACAAAAAAGTTGGCACAAGTTTTTTGTGGGACAAATAAGTTTTGGTTTACAAGATGTGTGGACAATAAGTGTGGGACAGTGTCGGTTGGACAATAAGTGTGGTACAAGATATGTGGACAATAAGTTTGTTACAAGATGTGTGGACAATAAGTGTGGTACAAATTGTGGACAAAAATTTTGGTACAAGTGTGTGGACAATAGTGTGGTACAAGATTGTGGACAATAAGTGTGGTACAAGATGTGTGGACAATAAGTGTGGTACAAGTGTGTGGACAATAAGTTGGTACGTTGTGGACAATAAGTGTGGTACATGGATTGTGGGGTACAATAAGGTGGGGTACAAAGATGTTGTGGACAATAAGTGGTAAAAGATGTGTGGACAATAAGTGGGTACAAGATTGTGGAAAATAAGGTGGTACAAGTTATGTGAAAATAAGTGGGGTAAAAGATGTGTGGACAATAAGTGTGGTACAAGATGTGTGGACAATAAGTGTGGTACAAGATATGTGGACAATAAGTGTGGCACAAGATATGTGGACAATAAGTGGGGTTTAAAAGATGTTTGGACAATAAGTGTGGTACAAGATATTGGACAATAAGTGGGGTACAGATGTGGGGACAATAAGTGGGGTACAAGATATGTGGAAATAAGTGTGGTACAAGATTGTGGACAATAAGTGTGGTACAAGATGTGTGGACAATAAGTGTGGTACAAGTGTGGACATAAGTTGTGGTCAGTGTGTGGACAATAAGGTGTACAAGATGTGTGGACAGTAAGTTGTACAAGATGTGGGGAAACAAAATTGGACAAGATGTGTGGACAATAAGTGTGGTACAAGTTGTGTGGACAATAAGTTGGTCAAGATGTACAAAAGTGTGTACAAGATGTGTGGAAAATAGTTTTCTTTTCAAGATTTTGTGTGAGAAAAGAATACTCAGAAATTAGTGATTGTAGGGGAAATTGTGGGTTTATACAGTATTAGAGAAGGGTTATAAGTAGTAGTAGTAGTAGTAGTAGTAGTATTAGTAGTAATAGTAGTAGTGTAGTCGTATTTGTGTAGAGTTGTAGTATAGTAGTAGTTGAGTAGTAGTATTAGTATTTGCAGTAGTAGTAGTAGTAGTAGTAGCATTAGTTGTAGTAGTAGTAGTATTTGTAGAGTAGAGTAGTAGTAGAGCAGTAGAAAGTAGTAGTAGTAGTAGTAGTAGTATAGTAGTATAGTAGTAGTAGTAGTAGTAGTATTTGAAGAGTTTAGTAGTAGTAGTAGAAGTAGAGTAGTAGAGTGTAGTGTAGTATAGTGTAGTTGAAAGGTAGTAGTAGTAGTATAGATTAGAGTAGTAGAGTATAGTAGTATATAAGTATGTAGTGTAGTAGTATGATAGTAGTATATAGAGTAGTCGAAGAGTGTAAGTAGTGTTAGTATTGAAAGTAGTGAGTAGTAGTAGTAGTAGTATAAGTAGTAGAAGTAGTAGTAGTAAAGTAGAAATTAGTAGTAAGTATAGTAGATAGTAGGTTTGTAGAAGTGTGTATAGTATAGGTGTGGTAGGTTAGAGTAGTAAGTAGAATAGTAGTAGTAGTATAGTAGTAGTAGTGTAGCAGTAGTAGAGTAGTAGTAGTATAAGTAGAGTAGTAGTAGTAGTAGTGTAGTGTAGTAAATAAGTAGGGGGAGTAGTTAGTAGTGTAGTAGTAGTAGTAGTAGTGTAGAAAAGAGTAGTATAGAGAGTGTAGAGTGTATAGGAGGTAGTAGTAGATGTGTAGTAGTAGTGTAGAAAGTAGAAGTAGTGTGTAAGTAGTTTAGTGTGTTAGTAGAGTGGTAGAGTATAGAGTGTTAAGTAGAGTAGTGTGAGTGTAAGTTAAGATAGTAGTAGTATGTGAAAGTAGTAGTGTAGTAAGTGTGAGTATATGGTGTGTTGGTGTGTAGAAGTGTAGATATAGGTGTATAGAGTGTGTGTGTAGTAGTGATGTGAGTAGTGTTAGTAGTAGTATAGTGAAAGTGTAGTAGGTTAAGTAAGAGTTAGTGTATTAGTAAGTAGTAGATATAGTAATACAGTAGTAGAGTAGAAGAAGTAGTGTAGTGTAGTAGTAGAGTAGTAGAGTAGTGTATTAGTATAGAAAGAGTAGTATAGTATAGTAGTAGTAGAGAAAGTGGTTAATGAGTAGTAGTTATTAGTAAGTAGTAGATAGTGAGTAGTAGTAGTATTATAGAAGTAGAGTAGTCAGTGTATAGTAGTAGTAGTAGTAGTAGAGGTAGTAGTATAGTAGTAGATAAGAGTAAGTAGTGAGTATAATATATAAGAAGTGAGTAAAGTAGTGAGTAGTGAGTAGTGAGTAGT
>NC_092286.1:20901024-20918524 GCF_036320965.1 Panulirus ornatus | reverse complement strand
TCACCTTCACTACATCTTCACTACACCCTCCCCTTCACTACACCCTTGATTACAACCTCATGACCTAAAAGATGACCTACATGACCCAGCCTTGAATATAACTCAGATTATTAGGGTCAGGTCAAAGGTCATCTACCCTACAGTGTTATGGTCACTGAACTACATCTTCACTACACACACACACACACACACACACACACACACACACACACACTGTCCGCTCCTACTTTCTACGTCATTATCTTCATTAAGTAGTGGTGGTGGTGGGGTGGGGGTAGTGGGTCATGGGTGTGGCTGGGGTAATGGTGGTGGTGTGGTAGCGGTGGTGGTGATGGTGCAGTGGTGGTAGTGGTGGTGGTGGTGGTGGTAGTGGTAGTGGTGGTGATGGTGGTGTAGTGGTGGTAGTGATGGTGGTGATGATGGTATAGTGGTAGTGGTGATGGTGTAGTGGTAGTGGTGATGGTGTAGTGGTAGTGGTGATGTTGATGGTGATGGTGGTAGTGTAGTGGTGGTGGTGATGGAGTAGTGGTAGTGGTGGTGGTGGTGGTGGTGGTAGTGTAATGGTAGTGGTGGTGGTGGTGATGGTAGTGTAGTGGTAGTGGTGGTGGTAGTGTAGTGGTAGTGTAGTGGTGGTGGTGGTGATGGTGGTAGTGTAGTGGTAGTGTAGTGGTAGTGCAGTGGTGGTGGTGGTAGTGTAGTGGTAGTGGTGGTAGTGGTGGTAGTGGTGGTGGTGGTGGTAGTGTAGTGGTAGTGTAGTGGTGGTGATGGTGGTAGTGTAGTGGTGGGGTTGGTGATGGTGGTAGTGTTGTGGTGGGGGTGGTGGTGGTGGTAGTGCAGTGGTAGTGGTGGTAGTGGTGGTGATGTTGGTAGTGTAGTGGTAGTGGTGGTAGTGGTTGTGGTGGTGGGTGTGTAGTGGTGGGGGTGGTGGTGGTGGTAGTGTAGTGGTAGTGGTGGCGGTGGTGGTGGTAGTGTAGTGGTAGTGTAGTGGTGGTGATGGTGGTAGTGTAGTGGTAGTGTAGTGGTGGTGATGGTGGTAGTGTAGTGGTAGTGTAGTGGTGGTGGTGATGGTGGTAGTGTAGTGGTAGTGTAGTGGTAGTGCAGTGGTGGTGGTGGTTGTGGTGGTGGTAGTGTAGTGGTAGTGGTGGCGGTGGTGGTGGTAGTGTAATGGTAGTGTAGTGATGGTGATGGTGGTAGTGTAGTGGTAGTGTAGTGGTGGTGGTGGTGATGGTGGTAGTGTAGTGGTAGTGTAGTGGTAGTGCAGTGGTGGTGGTGGTTGTGGTGATGGTAGTGTAGTGGTGGTGGTGGTAGTGTAGTGGTAGTGGTGGTAGTGGTGGTGGTGGTGGTGGTAGTGTAGTGGTAGTGTAGTGGTGGTGATGATGGTAGTGTAGTGGTATTGGTGGTGGTGGTGGTGGTGGTGATGGTGGTAATGTAGTGGTAGTGTAGTGGTGGTGATGATGGTAGTGTAGTGGTATTGGTGGTGATGATGGTAGTGTAGTGGTAGTGGTGGTGGTGATGGTGGTAGTGTAGTGGTGGTGATGGTGGTAGTGTAGTGGTATTGGTGGTGGTGGTAGTGGTGGTGATAATGGTAGTGTAGTGGTATTGGTGGTGGTGGTGGTGGTGGTGGTGATGGTGGTAGTGTAGTGGTAGTGGTGGTGGTGATGGTGGTAGTGTAATGGCAGTGTAGTGGTGGTGATGGTGGTAGTGTAGTGGTATTGGTGGTGATGATGGTAGTGTAGTGGTATTGGTGGTGGTGGTAGTGGTGGTGATGGTGGTAGTGTAGTGGTAGTGGTGGTAGTGGTGGTGATGGTGGTAGTGTAGTGGTAGTGGTGGTGGTGGTGGTGGGGCCCACTATTGATCACGCACCCCTGTGACTCATCACCACCCACGTCGACTCCTCCGGTCGTGCACGCCTCTCAACGCACCCCAACATTTTCAACGCACCCCAACACTCTCAACGCACCTCATCACTCTCAACGCACCCCAACATTCTTAACGCACCCCAACACTCTCAACGCACCTCATCACTCTCAACGCACCCCAACATTTTCAACGCACCCCAACACTCTCAACGCACCTCATCACTCTCAACGCACCCCAACATTTTCAACGCACCCCAACACTCTCAACGCACCTCATCACTCTCAACGCACCCCAACATTCTTAACGCACCCCAACATTCTCAACGCACCCCAGCACTCTCAACGCACCCCAACATTCTTAACGCACCCCAACACTCTCAACGCACCCCAGCACTCTCAACGCACCCCATCACTCTCAACGGACCCCAACATTCTCAACGCACTCCAACACTCTCAACGCACCCCAACACTCTCAACGCACCCCATCAATCTCAACGCACCCCAACATTCTCAAAACACCCCAACACTCTCAACGCACCCCAACACTCTCAACGCACCCAACATTCTCAACGCACCCCAACATTCTCAACGCACCCCAACACTCTCAACGCACCCCATCACTCTCAACGCACCCCATCACTCTCAACGCACCCCAACACTCTCAACGCACTCCAACACTCTCAACGCTTTCCATCAATCTCAACGCACCCCAACATTCTCAACGCACCCCAACACTCTCAACGCACCCCAACACTCTCAACGCACCCCAACATTCTCAACGCACCCCAACACTCTCAACGCACCCCATCACTCTCGACGGACCCCAACATTCTCAACGCACTCCAACACTCTCAACGCACCCCAACACTCTCAACGCACCCCATCAATCTCAACGCACCCCAACATTCTCAAAACACCCCAACACTCTCAACGCACCCCAACATTCTCAACGCACCCCAACACTCTCAACGCACTTCAACACTCTCAACGCACCCAAACACTCTCAACGCACCCCAACACTTTCAACGCAGCCCAGCACTCTCAACGCACCCCACGCTCACGCATTCAGCACTCAACGCACCCCAACATTCTCAACGCACCCCAACACTCTCAACGCACCCATCACTCTCAACGCACCCCAACATTCTCAACGCACCCCAACACTCTCAACGCATCCCAACACACTCATGCACCCCAACGCCCTCAACGCAACCCAACACTCAACTCAACGCACCCAACACTTTCAACGTACCCAACACTCAACGCACCCAACACTTAACGCACCTCAACACTCTCAACGTATCCCAACACTCAACGCACCTCAACACTCTCAACGTACCCCAACACTCAACGCACCCAACACGCAACGCACCCAACACTCTCAACGTATCCCAACACTCAACGCACCTCAACACTCTCAACGTACCCCAACACTCAACGCACCCCAACACTCACGCACCCCAACACCCACGCACCCCTGTAACTCCGACACACGAGTGCATTCTAAATACACAGAAGTGAGTTCTAAATACACAGGAGTGAGTTCCAATACACAGGAGCGCCTTCTAAATACACAAGAGTGCGTTCCAATACAGAGGAGTGCGTTCTAAATACAAAGTCGCGAGTTCCAATACATAGGAGCACGTTCAAAATACAAATGAGTGCGTTCTAAATGCACAGGAGTGCGTAATTACACAGGGGGGCGTTCAAAATACACAGGAGTGCGTTCAAAATACACAGGAGTGCGTTCTAAATACAGCCCCACGCTTGTTTAATCTGACGTGTGTCGTTTTCTATCTCTCGGTATAATGACACCACCCACCCACATTCCGTTTTCAACGCACATGTTCGTTCCGTTCAATATGGCCGCACTCACCCAGTAAACAACTTCGTGAACCTTATATAAACAGCCTCCTGTACCTTATATAAACAACCTCATGAGCCTTATGTAAACAAACTCATGAGCCTTATGTAAACAACCTCATGAGCCTTATGTAAACAACATCATGAGCCTTGTGTAAACAGCTTCATTGTATAGCCTCGTTGTATATATCAACTGAATATCTTGTTATATATCTTTCTCCTGTATCTTTCCTGATGATGATGATTTGATTATGACACGAAAGTGCACTTGTGAAATGATCGTGTTCCATTTTCCCCAGTGGACTCATAGGAATATATATATGTGTATATATATATATATATATATATATATATATATATATATATATATATATATATATATATATATATATATATATATATATATATATATATATATATATATATATATATATATATCTTGCTGGGTTTGTTCGAGGGCAGAGAGAGCCATACTGATCCGTCTAAGGCAAGAACTTCGGGTAAACAATGGCTATGTCATTAAGAGTGTCTTGGACATTCTTATACAGGGAGATTTTCGACTCTACGGTAATTTATGTGTGTGTATAGAGGGAAGAAGGTGCTAGAGTTGTATGGTGTTTAATCCAGTGGTCGTCCAGACCAACGACCAGCCCTGTGGTCGTCCAGACCAACGACCAGCCCTGTGGTCGTCCAGACCAACGACCAGCCCTGTGGTCGTCCAGACCAGACGACCCAGCCCTGTGGTCGTCCAGACCAACGACCAGCCCTGTGGTCATCCAGACCAGACGACCCAGCCCTGTGGTCGTCCAGACCAACGACCAGCCCTGTGATCGTCCAGACCAACGACCCAGCCCTGTGGTCGTCCAGAGCAGACGACCAGCCCTGTGGTCGTCCAGACCAGACGAACAGCCATGTGATCGTCCAGACCAACGACCCAGCCCTGTGGTCGTCCAGACCAACGACCAGCCCTGTGGTCGTCCAGACCAACGACCAGCCCTGTGGTCGTCCAGACCAACGACCAGCCCTGTGGTCGTCCAGACCAGACGACCAGCCCTGTGGTCGTCCAGACCAACGACCAGCCCTGTGGTCGTCCAGACCAACGACCAGCCCTGTGGTCGTCCAGACCAACGACCAGCCCTGTGGTCGTCCAGACCAGACGACCAGCCCTGTGGTCGTCCAGACCAACGACCAGCCCTGTGGTCGTCCAGACCAGACGACCAGCCCTGTGGTCGTCTGGTATAAGAATACATTGACGTGCCCATTCTATACGTCCAATATCTTATCTCGACCAGACACACTACCATATCTTTGCTCCACAGACGAAGCACTCAAAGATAACAGAGGAAGTACTTAAAGATAACAGAGGAAGTACTTAAAGATAACAGACGAAGCACTCAAAGATAACAGAGGAAGTACTTAAAGATAACAGAGGAAGTACTTAAAGATAACAGAGGAAGTACTTAAAGATAACAGACGAAGCACTCAAAGATAACAGAGGAAGTACTTAAAGATAACAGAGGAAGTACTTAAAGATAACAGAGGAAGTACTTAAAGATAACAGACGAAGCACTCAAAGATAACAGACGAAGTACTTAAAGATAACAGAGGAAGCACTTAAAGATAACAGACGAAGTACTTAAAGATAACAGACGAAGCACTTAAAGATAACAGACGAAGTACTTAAAGATAACAGATGAAGTACTTAAAGATAACAGTGGAAGTACTTAAAGATAACAGACGAAGCACTCAAAGATAACAGACGAAGCACTTAAAGATAACAGAGGAAGTACTTAAAGATAACAGAGGAAGTACTTAAAGATAACAGACGAAGCACTCAAAGATAACAGACGAAGTACTTAAAGATAACAGACGAAGTACTTAAAGATAACAGACGAAGTACTTAAAGATAGCAGACGAAGTACTTAAAGATAACAGACGAAGCACTCAAAGATAACAGACGAAGTACTTAAAGATAACAGAGGAAGTACTTAAAGATAACAGACGAAGTACTTAAAGATAACAGAGGAAGTACTTAAAGATAACAGAGGACCATGTTATCAGAGAGGAGGCCAGGCCCTTCTGTATCAGATGCCATCATTTCTATAAAACTAACTATAGCTAACGAGCATAGCTATTTCTAGCTGTCTCATGAAGTAGATAGCTAACTAGCTAGCTAGCTAGATAGGTAGATAGATAGATAGATAAATAGATAGATAGTTAGATAGATAGATATAGTCTCTCATAAGCCATAGAACATATAGAAATATACAGAAAACTAGATATGCTTCTGTATCATTCTATTCTCTTAGGGAAGCATCTCCTACTGTATTATGATAATACATCATACAACAGGGCCTTGTAATACATCATACAACAGAGCTTTGTGATACATCATATAACAGAGCCTTGCGATACATCATACAACAGGGCCTTGTAATACATCATACAACAGAGCTTTGTGATACATCATACAACAGGGCTTTGTAATACATCATACAACAGAGCTTTGTGATACATCATACAACAGAGCTTTGTGATACATCATACAACAGGGCTTTGTAATACATCATACAACAGAGCTTTGTGATACATCATACAACAGGGCTTTGTAATACATCATACAACAGAGCTTTGTGATACATCATACAACAGAGCTTTGTAATACATCATACAACAGAGCTTTGTGATACATCATACAACAGAGCTTTGTAATACATCATACAACAGAGCTTGTGATACATCATACAACAGGGCTTTGTAATACATCATACAACAGAGCTTTGTGATACATCATACAACAGGGCTTTGTAATACATCATACAACAGAGCTTTGTGATACATCATACAACAGAGCTTTGTGATACATCATACAACAGGGCTTTGTAATACATCATACAACAGAGCTTTGTGATACATCATACAACAGGGCTTTGTAATACATCATACAACAGAGCTTTGTGATACATCATACAACAGAGCTTTGTGATACATCATACAACAGAGCTTTGTGATACATCATACAACAGGGCTTTGTAATACATCATACAACAGAGCTTTGTGATACATCATACAACAGGGCTTTGTAATACATCATACAACAGAGCTTTGTGATACATCATACAACAGGGCTTTGTAATACATCATACAACAGAGCTTTGTGATACATCATACAACAGAGCTTTGTGATACATCATACAACAGGGCCTAGTAATACATCATACAACAGAGCTTTGTGATGCATCATACAACAGGGCCTAGTAATACATCATATAAGGATCTTGCTGGCAGACTGGCTGTTGTTGTTGGAAGGATGTTGTAACTGATGTAAGGAGATTATGGTAAGAGTGTTGTGAGAAGGATGTTGTTAGATCTGTACTTTTTTTTGCGTACGTACGTACGTACGGACGGACGGACGGACGGATGAACGGACGTGCGTACGTAGGAACGGAAGGGCGCCAGTTATGTGAGCGTTCGACCACCCTGCCTGTAGAACTCCCCCACTATCTCCCCTCCTTGCCAAGACCCCACTCCCCCCCTCACCCACTCACCCCCTTCCCCACCCCTCTCCCCCACCACAAGGAAATCGTAGGGTTAATGCAGTTGTTTACTGTACGTGAAATACATATGTATATGTTTCCTGATCACGTACGCTACAAGACAATGTCTACTGGATCACGTACGTTACAAGACAATGTCTACTGGATCACGTACGTTACAAGACAATGTCTACTGGATCACGTACGTTACGAGACAATGTCTACTGGATCACGTACGTTATAAGACAATGTCTGCTGGATCACGTATGTTACGAGACAATGTTTACTGGATCACGTACGTAACGAGACAATGTCTACTGGATCACGTACGTTACAAGACAATGTCTACTGGATCACGTACGTTATAAGACAATGTCTGCTGGATCACGTACGTTACAAGACAATGTCTACTGGATCACGTACGTTACGAGACAATGTCTACTGGATCACGTACGTTACAAGACAATGTCTACTGGATCACGTACGTTACAAGACAATGTCTACTGGATCACGTACGTTACAAGACAATGTCTACTGGATCACGTACGTTACAAGACAATGTCTACTGGATCACGTACGTTACAAGATAATGTCTACTGGATCACGTACGTTACAAGACAATGTCTACTGGATCACGTACGTTACAAGACAATGTCTACTGGATCACGTACGTTACAAGACAATGTCTACTTGATCACGTACGTTACGAGACAATGTCTACTGGATCACGTACGTTACAAGACAATGTCTACTGGATCACGTACGTTACAAGACAATGTCTACTGGATCACGTACGTTATAAGACAATGTCTGCTGGATCACGTATGTTACGAGACAATGTTTACTGGATCACGTACGTAACGAGACAATGTCTACTGGATCACGTACGTTACAAGACAATGTCTACTGGATCACGTACGTTATAAGACAATGTCTGCTGGATCACGTACGTTACAAGACAATGTCTACTGGATCACGTACGTTACGAGACAATGTCTACTGGATCACGTACGTTACAAGACAATGTCTACTGGATCACGTACGTTACAAGACAATGTCTACTGGATCACGTACGTTACGAGACAATGTCTACTGGATCACGTACGTTACAAGACAATGTCTACTGGATCACGTACGTTATAAGACAATGTCTGCTGGATCACGTACGTTACAAGACAATGTCTACTGGATCACGTACGTTACGAGACAATGTCTACTGGATCACGTACGTTACAAGACAATGTCTACTGGATCACGTACGGATCACGTACAAGACAATGTCTACTGGATCACGTACGGATCACGTACAAGACAACGTCTACTGGATCACGTACGGATCACGTAAAAGACAATGTCTACTGGACCACGTACACGTAATAAGACATCTTGGTTGTAAAAGGATGGCTGGACATCAGAACAACACAAGTGGTAGTTCAGTAGTTTAGCTCGGGGTCGTCTCGGGGCAATTAGTAGTTTGGGTTGTTGACCAATGAACGGGCTTTAAAAAGAAAGAAAATGGAGTACGTCACTACAGAGCTGACTTCTCATTGGCTAACACCCTGTTACTACAGTGGGGCCTAACCCACCCCCCCGGGGGGGGGGGGGCGGAGGAGGTGCTGGGGGGGGAGCCTGGGGGAGGTGGTGGTATGAGGGGGTGGGGGGGGTGGTAGTGAGGGTTATGGTTGTGGTTGTGATTGTGGTTGTGGGGGGGATGGTGGGGTGGGGCCACCCGCATCGATCATAGGGTTGTGAGGCCAAATTATTTCCAGGAATAGCTGGGTTCCTGCACGCCAGGGGCCCACCCCTGCCCACCCCTGCCCACCATCCCTGCCCACCCCTGGGTGAACTACCCACCTCGGGGCAAACTACCCACCGTATCAACCCAAACTCCTCCACCCTGGGTAAGATGCCCACCCACCCCCTCTTTGCCCACAACCCCTGCCCACCCATGGAGAAGAGAGAAGAGTAAGGGGTGGTTTGAACATAGTTATAACCTGGAATCTATAACCTGGAAAGTATAAATGCTCAAAGTATGTCAAAGTTTACAAAGTCATACGAGAATGTACAAGAGATGGGTCCCCACCAGTGTACAACCCCCTCCCCGTACAGTACAAGAGATGGGTCCCCACCAGTGTACAACCCCCTCCCCGTACAGTACAAGAGATGGGCCCCCACCAGTGTACAACCCCCTCCCCGTACAGTACAAGAGATGGGCCCCCACCAGTGTACAACCCCCTCCCCGTACAGTACAAGAGATGGGTCCCCACCAGTGTACAACCCCCTCCCCGTACAGTACAAGAGATGGGTCCCCACCAGTGTACAACCCCCTCCCCGTACAGCACAAGAGATGGGGCCCCACCAGTGTACAACCCCCTCCCCGTACAGCACAAGAGATGGGGCCCCACCAGTGTACAACTCCCTCCCCGTACAGTACAAGAGATGGGGGTCACCACCAATGTACAACCCCCTCCCCGTACAGCACAAGAGATGGGGCCCCACCAGTGTACAACTCCCTCCCCGTACAGTACAAGAGATGGGGTCCCCACCAATGTACAACCCCCTCCCCGTACAGCACAAGAGATGGGGCCCCACCAGTGTACAACTCCCTCCCCGTACAGCACAAGAGATGGGGCCCCACCAGTGTACAATTCCCTCTCCGTACAGTACAAGAGATGGGGTCACCACCAATGTACAACCCCCTCCCCGTACAGTACAAGAGATGGTCCCCACCAGTGTACAACTCCCTCCCCGTAAAGTACAAGAGATGGTCCTCCACCAGTGTACTACTCCCTCCCCGTACAGTACAAGAGATGGTCCCCCACCAGTGTACAACTCCCTCCCCGTACAGTACAAGAGATGGGGTCCCCACCAGTGTACAACTCCCTCCCCGTACAGTACAAGAGATGGGGTCCCACCAGTGTACAACTCCCTCCTCGTACAGTACAAGAGATGGGTGCCCCCACCAGTGTACAACCCCCTCCACGTACAGTACAAGAGATGGGGCCCCCACCAGTGTACAACTCCCTCCCCGTACAGTACAACAGATGGGTCCCCACCAGTGTACAACCCCCTCCCCGTACAGTACAAGAGATGGGGCCCGCACCAGTGTACAACTCCCTCCCCTTACAGTACAAGAGATGGGGTCCCCACCAGTGTACAACTCCCTCCCCGTACAGTACAAGAGATGGGGGCCCTACCAGTGTACAACTCCCTCCCCGTACAGTACAAGAGATGGGGGTCCCCAACAGTGTACAACCCCCTCTCCGTACAGTACAAGAGATGGGGCCCCCATCAGTGTACAACTCCCTCCCCGTACAGTACAAGAGATGGGGTCCCCACCAGTGTACAACTCCCTCCCCGTACAGTACAAGAGATGGGGCCCCCACCAGTGTACAACTCCCTCCCCGTACAGTACAAGAGATGGGGGTCCCACCAGTGTACAACCCCCTCCCCGTACAGTACAAGAGATGGGAGCCCAGCAGTGTACAACTACCTCCCCGTACAGTACAAGAGATGGGGTCCCACCAGTATACAACTCACTCCCAGTACAGTACAAGAGATGGGGGCCCCACCAGTGTACAACCCCCTCTCCGTACAGTACAAGAGATGGAGGTCCCCACCAGTGTACAACCCCCTCCCCGTACAGTACAAGAGATGGGCCCCAGCAGTGTACAACTACCTCCCCGTACAGTACAAGAGATGGGGCCCCTACCAGTGTACAACCACCTCTCCGTACAGTACAAGAGATGGGGCCCCACCAGTGTACAACCTCCTCCCCGTACAGTACAAGAGATGGGGCCCCCACCAGTGTACAACTCCCTCCCGTACAGTACAAGAGATGGGGCCCCCACCAGTGTACAACTCGCTGCTCGTACAGTACAAGAGATGGGGCCCCACCAGTGTACAACTCCCTCCCGTACAGTACAAGAGATGGAGTCCCACCAGTGTACAACCCCCTCCCCGTACAGTACAAGAGATGGGGCCCCACCAGTGTACAACTCCCTCCCCGTACAGTGCAAGAGATGGGGCCCCACTACTGTACAACTCCCTGCCCTTATCAAACAAATGTACAATCACCAACTCGAGATATCCACAGCGCAGCAGTTAGCGTTGAGAAGGGTCTGGGTTCGAGTCCTAGAGAGGGCAGTCGTCCCACAGTCAACCCAGTTGTTCATCCTCACCTCTTAGGCTGGTAGATGAATTGATGCTTGGTGTAAATTGGCGTGTGCATGTATATGTATGTTTACATATAGATAAGACATGGTATATTTTTTCTGTGTTATAGTTAATCGCCGTCTCCCGCGTTAGCTTGGTAGCGCAAGGGAACAGACGATAGAAAATGGCCCAACCCACCTATATACATATGTATATACATAAACACCCCCACACGCACATATACATACATATACATTTCAACAAATATAGACATATACATACACGGGCATATACATATATACACATGTACAATCTATACTTGCTGCCTTCATCCATTTCCGTCGCCACCCCGCCACACACGAAACAGCATTCCCTCCAGACACAGATATACAAACTCACACTCACACACACATCCCTCTATACACACACACACACACACACACACACACACACACACACAAAGGTAATTCCTGGATCCTTGTTTACATATCTTAAGGACATAGAAAATGGTACTTACGGTTGACAGAGCACAGAGAATGGCGCCTCACCTGTGAGGTAAAGAAAATGGGAACATTTTAGTATCTTGTGTGTGAGAGAGAGAGAGAGAGAGAGAGAGAGAGAGAGAGAGAGAGAGAGAGAGAGAGAGAGAGAGAGAGAGAGAGAGAGAGAGAGAGAGAGAGAGAGAGAGAGAGAGAGAGAGAGAGAGAGAGAGAGAGAGAGAGAGAGAGAGAGAGAGATGAATATCTTAGTCACCCCACCTCCACTCCAGCACACACCCCGATTTCTATTGGCCATAAATAATCAAAATAATTATGTAATTATCTATAAAGATATATATATATATATATATATATATATATATATATATATATATATATATATATATATATATATATATATATATATATATATATATATATATATAAAGATATATATATATATATATATATATATATATATATATATATATATATATATATATATATATATATATATATATATATATATATATATATATTAATATTAACTTTCTAAAATGGGAAACAGAAGAAGGAGTCACGCGGGGAGTGATCATCCTCCTCGAAGGCTCAGAGTGGGGTGCCTAAATGTGTGTGGATGTAACAAAGATGTGAAAAAAGGAGAGATAGGTAGTATGTTTGAGGAAAGGAACCTGGATGTTTTGGCTCTGAGTGAAACGAAGCTCAAGGGTAAAGGGGAAGAGTGGTTTGGAAATGTCTGGGGAGTGAAGTCAGGGGTTAGTGAGAGGACAAGAGCAAGGGAAGGAGTAGCAATACTCCTGAAACAGGAGTTGTGGGAGTATGTGATAGAATGTAAGAAAGTAAATTCTCGATTAATATGGGTAAAATTGAAAGTTGATGGAGAGAGGTGGGTGATTATTGGTGCATATGCACCTGGGCATGAGAAGAAAGATCATGAGAGGCAAGTGTTTTGGGAGCAGCTGAATGAGTGTGTTAGCGGTTTTGATGCACGAGACCGGGTTATAGTGATGGGTGATTTGAATGCAAAGGTGAGTAATGTGGCAGTTGAGGGAATAATTGGTATGCATGGGGTGTTCAGTGTTGTAAATGGAAATGGTGAAGAGCTTGTAGATTTATGTGCTGAAAAAGGACTGATGATTGGGAATACCTGGTTTAAAAAGCGAGATATACATAAGTATACTTATGTAAGCAGGAGAGATGGCCAGAGAGCGTTATTGGATTACGTGTTAATTGACAGGCGTGCGAAAGAGAGACTTTTGGATGTTAATGTGCTGAGAGGTGCAACTGGAGGGATGTCTGATCATTATCTTGTGGAGGCTAAGGTGAAGATTAGTATGGGTTTTCAGAAAAGAGGAGTGAATGTTGGGGTGAAGAAGGTGGTGAGAGTAAGTGAGCTTGGGAAGGAGACCTGTGTGGGGAAGTACCAGGAGAGACTGTGTACAGAATGGAAAAAGGTGAGAACAATGGAAGTAAGGGGAGTGGGGGAGGAATGGGATGTATTTAGGGAATCAGTGATGGATTGCGCAAAAGATGCTTGTGGCATGAGAAGAGTGGGAGGTGGGCTGTTTAGAAAGGGTAGTGAGTGGTGGGATGAAGAAGTAAGAGTATTAGTGAAAGAGAAGAGAGAGGCATTTGGACGATTTTTGCAGGGAAAAAATGCAATTGAGTGGGAGAAGTATAAAAGAAAGAGACAGGAGGTCAAGAGAAAGGTGCAAGAGGTGAAAAAAAGGGCAATCAGTAAATTTTAGGGAGAATAAAAAGATGTTCTGGAAGGAGGTAAATAGGGTGCGTAAGACAAGGGAGCAAATGGGAACTTCAGTGAAGGGCGTAAATGGGGAGGTGATAACAAGTAGTGGTGATGTGAGAAGGAGATGGAATGAGTATTTTGAAGGTTTGTTGAATGTGTCTGATGACAGAGTGGCAGATATAGGGTGTTTTGGTCGAGGTGGTGTGCAAAGTGAGAGGGTTAGGGAAAATGATTTGGTAAACAGAGAAGAGGTAGTAAAAGCTTTGCGGAAGATGAAAGCCGGCAAGGCAGCAGGTTTGGATGGTATTGCAGTGGAATTTATTAAAAAAGGGGGTGACTGTATTGTTGACTGGTTGGTAAGGTTATTTAATGTATGTATGACTCATGGTGAGGTGCCTGAGGATTGGCGGAATGCGTGCATAGTGCCATTGTACAAAGGCAAAGGGGATAAGAGTGAGTGCTCAAATTACAGAGGTATAAGTTTGTTGAGTATTCCTGGTAAACTATATGGGAGGGTATTGATTGAGAGGGTGAAGGCATGTACAGAGCATCAGATTGGGGAAGAGCAGTGCGGTTTCAGAAGTGGTAGAGGATGTGTGGATCAGGTGTTTGCTTTGAAGAATGTATGTGAGAAATACTTAGAAAAGCAAATGGATTTGTATGTAGCATTTATGGATCTGGAGAAGGCATATGATAGAGTTGATAGAGATGCTCTGTGGAAGGTATTAAGAATATATGGTGTGGGAGGCAAGTTGTTAGAAGCAGTGAAAAGTTTTTATCGAGGATGTAAGGCATGTGTACGTGTAGGAAGAGAGGAAAGTGATTGGTTCTCAGTGAATGTAGGTTTGCGGCAGGGGTGTGTGATGTCTCCATGGTTGTTTAATTTGTTTATGGATGGGGTTGTTAGGGAGGTAAATGCAAGAGTCCTGGAAAGAGGGGCAAGTATGAAGTCTGTTGGGGATGAGAGAGCTTGGGAAGTGAGTCAGTTGTTGTTCGCTGATGATACAGCGCTGGTGGCTGATTCATGTGAGAAACTGCAGAAGCTGGTGACTGAGTTTGGTAAAGTGTGTGGAAGAAGAAAGTTAAGAGTAAATGTGAATAAGAGCAAGGTTATTAGGTACAGTAGGGTTGAGGGTCAAGTCAATTGGGAGGTGAGTTTGAATGGAGAAAAACTGGAGGAAGTGAAGTGTTTTAGATATCTGGGAGTGGATCTGTCAGCGGATGGAACCATGGAAGCGGAAGTGGATCATAGGGTGGGGGAGGGGGCGAAAATTTTGGGAGCCTTGAAGAATGTGTGGAAGTCGAGAACATTATCTCGGAAAGCAAAAATGGGTATGTTTGAAGGAATAGTGGTTCCAACAATGTTGTATGGTTGCGAGGCGTGGGCTATGGATAGAGTTGTGCGCAGGAGGATGGATGTGCTGGAAATGAGATGTTTGAGGACAATGTGTGGTGTGAGGTGGTTTGATCGAGTAAGTAACGTAAGGGTAAGAGAGATGTGTGGAAATAAAAAGAGCGTGGTTGAGAGAGCAGAAGAGGGTGTTTTGAAATGGTTTGGGCACATGGAGAGAATGAGTGAGGAAAGATTGACCAAGAGGATATATGTGTCGGAGGTGGAGGGAACGAGGAGAAGAGGGAGACCAAATTGGAGGTGGAAAGATGGAGTGAAAAAGATTTTGTGTGATCGGGGCCTGAACATGCAGGAGGGTGAAAGGAGGGCAAGGAATAGAGTGAATTGGAGCGATGTGGTATACAGGGGTTGACGTGCTGTCAGTGGATTGAATCAAGGCATGTGAAGCGTCTGGGGTAAACCATGGAAAGCTGTGTAGGTATGTATATTTGCGTGTGTGGACGTGTGTATGTACGTGTGTATGGGGGTTGGGCCATTTCTTTCGTCTGTTTCCTCGCGCTACCTCGCAAACGCGGGAGACAGCGACAAAGTATAAAAAAAAAAAAAAAAAAAAAAAAAATATATATATATATATATATATATATATATATATATATATATATATATATATATATATATATATATATATATATATATATATATATAATTATCACGAGAACTTATAATGTGGCGCGAAACACCACATAATGAAAGTCTACGTTGTTCACTACCCACAGTTCACTACCCACAGTTCACTACCCACAGTTCACTACCCGCAGTTCACTACCCACAGTTCACTACCCACAGTTCACTACCCACAGTTCACTACCCACAGTTCACTACCCACAGTTCACTACCCCCCCCTGATGTGTGTGTGGGGGGGGAGGGTGTTATTACTAAGTCCTTGACCCTCTAAATGGCACTGGTAATGAACACGACAGCACGACCCCTTTTTCAGTACGACGGTACGACCCCTTTTTGAGTACGACGGTACGACCTCTATGAGGAAGACGGTACGACCCTCGACCTGTCCCCTGACGGGTCTTCGTCAGAGACCAGGGTCGTACACCAAGCTCGTACTCCAGGGTCGTACACCAGGGTCGTACACCAGGGTTGTACACCAGGGTTGTACACCAGGGTCGTACACCAAGGTCGTACACCAGGGTCGTACTCCAGGGTCGTTCACTAGTGTCTTGCACCTGGGTCGTACTCCAGGGTTGTACTCTAAGTTCGTACACCAGGGTCGTAATCCAGGGTCGTCCCGTCGTGCTTGGGACGGTCGTGCCATATTCCGGAGGGTCGTTTTTTCGTCGTCAAATGGTGGTAGAGTCGTCCCCCCGCCAGGGTGAGTGGGTGGGTGAGTGGGTGATGGTTGGAGTATTACATGTAATGTGTACGTACGGTCGATGGGTCGGGGTCGATAGATAGAGGTAGACGGAGATGGTAAGTGACGCTTGTAAACCTAACACACGCAAACGCACGTGAGTGCGTCCCTGCACTCAAATTCACCCCCTCCCCCTCCCCCCTCCCTCCCCTTCCCCTCCCCCTCCCCTCTCTCCTCCACTCCAACGGACGTAATCGTGTTTATGCACTCAAACCCCCACCCCCTCTCCTTTTCCCCCCTCCCCTTCCCCCGCCCCTTCCTTTCCCCTCCCTCCCTCCCCTCCCTCCCCTCCTTCCTTCCCCCTACCCACAAACCTGAGTGTGTTCAGGCATGTAAACTCCCTAACGCACCCCCCTCTCCCCCTCCCCCGTCCTCCTCCTCCTCCCCCGAAACCTGAGTGTGTTCATGCCCCCTCCCCCTCCCCCCTCCCTGCGTGTGTTCATCAGCTCAGCCAGTCTGCCTTCATCCCCATGTAAACATCAGGGTAAACCTTGCGCCAATCTGACCTCCTCCCTCCCTCCATCCCCCTTCCTTTCCCCCTTCCCCTCACTCACTCACTCTCTTATCTCTCCACTTCAGGGAGAAGAGGAGGAGGAAGGGGGAGGGGGTGAAGACTCCCTTCCCTCCCTCCCCCCCCTCCCTCTCCCTAAACACCTCCCCCCCCCACTCCAGAGATATAAAGGGAGGAGGGGGAGGGGGAGGGGAGAGGCACTTACGGCTAAATCTGGCCAGGAGGCAGACCCTGCGCGTCGTGCTCACGTGCAGGAGAGCCTACAGTTACGACAATGCACGACCGTGCAGCGACGACGACATACGCACGACCGTGCAACAACGACAACGCACGCACGACCGTGCACCAACGACAACACACACGCGACCATACAACACCATAAACGCACGCACGACCGTGCAACAACGACAACACACACGCGACCATACAACAACATAAACGCACGCACGACCGTGCACCAACGACAACACACACGCGACCATACAACACCATAAACGCACGCACGACCGTGCAACAACGACAACACACACGCGACCATACAACAACATAAACGCA
>NC_092286.1:20881024-20896024 GCF_036320965.1 Panulirus ornatus | reverse complement strand
TTTAGGTTACTGGACGGGTTGTTAAGCTACTGAATAGGTTGTTAGGCTACAGGAAGGGTTGTTATAGTCACGTGACCTGTTGTACTATCTCTGTCTATCTATGTTGTGATGTGACCTTATCTCTCAGCGTTATCACGCAGTCTTGACCTTATCTTTCATAACTGTTTACCCGTCTTGCTTGTTACAACACAACCCTTGTGGTCCGTTACAACACAACCCTTGTGGTCCGTTACAACACAACCCTTGTGGTCCGTTACAACACAACCCTTGTGGTCCGTTACAACACAACCCTTGTGGTCCGTTACAACACAACCCTTGTGGTCCGTTACAACACAACCCTTGTGGCCCGTTACAACACAACCCTTGTGGTCCGTTACAACACATCCCTTGTGGTCCGTTACAACACAACCCTTGTGGTCCGTTACAACACAATCCTTGTGGTCCGTTACAACACAACCCTTGTGGTCCGTTACAACACAACCCTTGTGGTCCGTTACAACACAACCCTTGTGGTCCGTTACAACACAACCCTTGTGGTCCGTTACAACACAACCCTTGTGGTCCGTTACCACACAACCCTTGTGGCCCGTTACAACACAACCCTTGTGGTCCGTTACAACACATCCCTTGTGGTCCGTTACAACACAACCCTTGTGGTCCGTTACAACACAATCCTTGTGGTCCGTTACAACACAACCCTTGTGGTCCGTTACAACACAACCCTTGTGGTCCGTTACAACACAACCCTTGTGGTCCGTTACAACACAACCCTTGTGGTCCGTTACAACACAACTCTTGTGGTCCGTTACAACACAACCCTTGTGGTCCGTTACAACACAACCCTTGTGGTCCGTTACAACACAACCCTTGTGGTCCGTTACAACACAACCCTTGTGGTCCGTTACAACACAACTCTTGTGGTCCGTTACAACACAACCCTTGTGGCCCGTTACAACACAACCCTTGTGGTCCGTTACAACACAACCCTTGTGGTCCGTTACAACACAACCCTTGTGGCCCGTTACAACACAACCCTTGTGGTCCGTTACAACACAACCCTTGTGGTCCGTTACAACACAACCCTTGTGGCCCGTTACAACACAACCCTTGTGGTCCGTTACAACACAACCCTTGTGGTCCGTTACAACACAACCCTTGTGGTCCGTTACAACACAACCCTTGTGGTCCGTTACAACACAACCCTTGTGGCCCGTTACAACACAACCCTTGTGGTCCGTTACAACACAACCCTTGTGGTCCGTTACAACACAACCCTTGTGGTCCGTTACAACACAACCCTTGTGGTCCGTTACAACACAGTCCGTACACAGACTTCTGTCTCTCTCTCTCTCTCTCTCTCTCTCTCTCTCTCTCTCTCTCTCTCTCTCTCTCTCTCTCTCTCTCTCTCACCCGTCATTCAGGATCATTCATCCATACCTCCGGGTTATTCACTGGCTGGGTGAGGGAGGGAGGGTCTGGCTGGGTGAGGGAGGGAGGGTCTGGCTGGGTGAGGGAGGGAGGGTCTGGCTGGGTGAGGGAGGGAGGGTTTGGCTGGGTGAGGGAGGGAGGGTCTGGCTGGGTGAGGGAGGGAGGGTCTGGCTGGGTGAGGGAGGGAGGGTTTGGCTGGGTGAGGGAGGGAGGGTCTGGCTGGGCGAGGGAGGGAGGGTCTGGCTGGGTGAGGGAGGGAGGGTGTGGCTGGGTGAGGGAGACGAGGAGGGGTGAGGGGAGGGGCAGCCTCCGGCGCCTGGATGGTCGACCAGCAACACTAGGTCAACCTGGTGCCGCTGTGTCCCTCCCCCACGACCATCTGTCTGTCTGGCGCTACCAAACCTCGACCACTGTATATATATATATATATATATATATATATATATATATATATATATATATATATATATATATATATATATATATATATGCGCTACCTCGCAAACGCGGGAGACAGCGACAAAGCAAAAAAAAAAAAAAAAATATGTATATATATATATATATATATATATATATATATATATATATATATATATATATATATATATATATATATATATATATATATATATATATATATTTTTTTTTTTTTATACTTTGTCGCTGTCTCCCGCGTTTGCGAGGTAGCGCAAGGAAACAGACGAAAGAAATGGCCCAACCCCCCCCATACACATGTATATACATACGTCCACACACGCAAATATACATACCTACACAGCTTTCCATGGTTTACCCCAGGCGCTTCACATGCCTTGATTCAATCCACTGACAGCACGTCAACCCCGGTATACCACATCGCTCCAATTCACTCTATTCCTTGCCCTCCTTTCACCCTCCTGCATGTTCAGGCCCCGATCACACAAAATCTTTTCCACTCCATCTTTCCACCTCCAATTTGGTCTCCCTCTTCTCCTCGTTCCCTCCACCTCCGACACATATATCCTCTTGGTCAATCTTTCCTCACTCATTCTCTCCATGTGCCCAAACCATTTCAAAACACCCTCTTCTGCTCTCTCAACCACGCTCTTTTTATTTCCACACATCTCTCTTACCCTTACGCTACTTACTCGATCAAACCACCTCACACCACACATTGTCCTCAAACATCTCATTTCCAGCACATCCATCCTCCTGCGCACCACTCTATCCATAGCCCACGCCTCGCAACCATACAATATTGTTGGAACCACTATTCCTTCAAACATACCCATTTTTGCTTTCCGAGATAATGTTCTCGACTTCCACACATTCTTCAAGGCTCCCAGAATTTTCGCCCCCTTCCCCACCCTATGATCCACTTCCGCTTCCATGGTTCCATCCGCTGCCAGATCCACTCCCAGATATCTAAAACACTTCACTTCCTCCAGTTTTTCTCCATTCAAACTCACCTCCCAATTGACTTGACCCTCAACCCTACTGTACCTAATAACCTTGCTCTTATTCACATTTACTCTTAACTTTCTTCTTTCACACACTTTACCAAACTCAGTCACCAGCTTCTGCAGTTTCTCACATGAATCAGCCACCAGCGCTGTATCATCAGCGAACAACAACTGACTCACTTCCCAAGCTCTCTCATCCACAACAGACTTCATACTTGCCCCTCTTTCCATAACTCTTGCATTCACCTCCCTAACAACCCCATCCATAAACAAATTAAACAACCATGGAGACATCACACACCCCTGCCGCAAACCTACATTCACTGAGAACCAATCACTTTCCTCTCTTCCTACACGTACACATGCCTTACATCCTCGATAAAAACTTTTCACTGCTTCTAACAACTTGCCTCCCACACCATATATTCTTAATACCTTCCACAGAGCATCTCTGTCAACTCTATCATATGCCTTCTCCAGATCCATAAATGCTACACACAAATCCATTTGCTTTTCTAAGTATTTCTCACATACATTCTTCAAAGCAAACACCTGATCCACACATCCTCTACCACTTCTGAAACCACACTGCTCTTCCTCAATATATATATATATTCCTATGAGTCCACGGGGGAAAGTGAAACAGGATAAGTTGCCAAGTGCACTTTCGTGTAATAATCACATCATCAGGGGAGACACAAGAGAGAAATATAACAGTCAGTTGATATACATCGAAGAGACGAAGCTAGGACGCCATTTGGTAAACATGTGATTGTCCAAAACATACAACGAGCGTTCATAAACTTATCATTTTACAAATCTTATCAACAATAAAGTTATCTAATTTGTACTGACCATCACTAATATTAAGATTATAATTCTTTGTGTATTTAATAATAGAAGATTCAATGATATTTCTCTTGGTAATAGAGTTAGAGTTAATAACTGAGATGGCGTTCCTCCAGTCAATACAATGATCATAGTTTTTAACATATTAAACAAGGCATTTGATTCTTGTCCCGTTCTTATACTATATTTATGTTGCTTAAGTCTAACAGAAAGATCCTTACCAGTCTGACCAACTTAAAATTTATCAATTTGTACATGGCACTTTATAAATGCACCCAGGAGAATTTTCTGGTGAATTCCTGGTTAAGATATTCTTTATAGTATTCTTGTTGTTGAGGGCAACATTTACATTAAAGGATTTAAGCAACATGGGAAGCAAAGTGAAATTATTATTAAAAGGGAAAACTAAAAGATTCTTGGTGTCAATGGGAGGTTTGGGCTCAACTCTATAAAATGATTTCTTTGCTAACTTAAGGGATTTATCAATGAAAGATATGGGAACACCTGATATATGTGTGGGTAACGCTATATGGTGTAACGTATAGTAGCAGTAGTAGTAGTAGTAGTAGTAGTAGTAGTAGTGATAGCAGTAGTAGTAGTAGTAGTAGTAGTAGTAGTAGTAGTAGTAGTAGTAGTAGTAGTAGTAGTAGTAGTAGTGGCAGTAGTAGTAGTAGTAGTAGTAGTAGTAGTAGTAGTAGTAGTGGCAGTAGTAGTAGTAGTAGTAGTGATAGCAGTAGTAGTAGTAGTAGTAGTAGTAGTAGTAGTAGCAGTAGTAGTAGTAGTAGTAGTAGTAGTAGTAGTAGTAGTAGTAGTGGCAGTAGTAGTAGTAGTAGTAGTGATAGCAGTAGTAGTAGTAGTAGTAGTAGTAGTAGTAGTAGCAGTAGTAGTAGTAGTAGTAGTAGTAGTAGTAGTAGTAGTAGTAGTAGTGGCAGTAGTAGTAGTAGTAGTAGTAGTAGTAGTAGTAGTAGTAGTAGTAGTAGTAGTAGTAGTAGTAGTAGTAGTAGTGGTGGTAGTAGTGGTGGTAGTAGTAGTAGTAGTAGTAGTAGTAGTAGTAGTAGTAGTAGTAGTGATAGCAGTAGTAGTAGTAGTAGTAGTAGTAGTGATAGCAGTAGTAGTAGTAGTAGCAGTAGTAGTAGTAGTAGTGATAGTAGCAGTGGTAGTAGTAGTAGTAGTAGTAGTAGTAGTAGTAGTAGTAGTAGTAGTAGTAGTAGTAGTAGTAGTAGTGTGGTAGTAGTAGTAGTAGTAGTAGTAGTAGTAGTAGTAGTAGTAGTAGTAGTAGTGATAGCAGTAGTAGTAGTAGTAGTAGTAGTGATAGCAGTAGTAGTAGTAGTAGCAGTAGTAGTAGTAGTAGTGATAGTAGCAGTGGTAGTAGTAGTAGTAGTAGTAGTAGTAGTAGTAGTAGTAGTAGTAGTAGTAGTAGTAGTAGTAGTGGTGGTAGTAGTGGTGGTAGTAGTAGTAGTAGTAGTAGTAGTAGTAGTAGTAGTAGTAGTAGTGATAGCAGTAGTAGTAGTAGTAGTAGTAGTAGTAGTAGCAGTAGTAGTAGTAGTAGCAGTAGTAGTAGTAGTAGTGATAGTAGCAGTGGTAGTAGTAGTAGTAGTAGTAGTAGTAGTAGTGATAGCAGTAGTAGTAGTAGTAGTAGTAGTAGTAGTAGCAGTAGTAGTAGTAGTAGTAGTAGTAGTAGTAGTAGTAGTAGTAGTAGTGATAGCAGTAGTAGTAGTAGTAGTAGTAGTAGTAGTAGCAGTAGTAGTAGTAGTAGTAGTAGTAGTAGTAGTAGTAGTAGTAGTAGTGGCAGTAGTAGTAGTAGTAGTGATAGCAGTAGTAGTAGTAGTAGTAGTAGTAGTAGTAGTAGTAGTGATAGCAGTAGTAGTAGTAGTAGCAGTAGTAGTAGTAGTAGCAGTAGTAGTAGTAGTAGTAGTAGTAGTAGCAGTAGTAGTAGTAGTAGTAGTAGTAGTAGTAGTAGTAGTAGTAGTAGTAGTAGTAGTGATAGCAGTAGTAGTAGTAGTAGCAGTAGTAGTAGTAGTAGTAGTAGTAGTAGTAGTAGTGATAGCAGTAGTAGTAGTAGTAGTAGTAGTAGTAGTAGTAGTAGTAGTAGTAGTAGTAGTAGTAGTAGTAGTAGTAGTAGTAGTAGTAGTAGTAGTGATAGCAGTAGTAGTAGTAGTAGTAGTAGTAGTAGTAGTAGTAGTGATAGCAGTAGTAGTAGTAGTAGCAGTAGTAGTAGTAGTAGCAGTAGTAGTAGTAGTAGTAGTAGTAGTAGCAGTAGTAGTAGTAGTAGTAGTAGTAGTAGTAGTAGTAGTAGTAGTAGTAGTAGTAGTAGTAGTAGTGATAGCAGTAGTAGTAGTGATAGCAGTAGTAGTAGTAGTAGTAGTAGTAGTAGTAATAGTAGTAGTAGTAGTAGTAGTAGTGATAGCAGTAGTAGTAGTAGTAGTAATGGTAGTGGTAGTAGTAGTGGTAGTAGTAGTAGTAGTAGTAGTAGTAGTAGTAGTAGTAGTAGTAGTAGTAGTAGGTGGTAGTAGTGGTGGTAGTAGTAGTAGTAGTAGTAGTAGTAGTAGGAGTAGTAGTAGTAGTGATAGCAGTAGTAGTAGTAGTAGTAGTAGTAGTGATAGCAGTAGTAGTAGTAGTAGCAGTAGTAGTAGTAGTAGTGATAGTAGCAGTGGTAGTAGTAGTAGTAGTAGTAGTAGTAGTAGTAGTAGTAGTAGTAGTAGTAGTAGTAGTAGTAGTGGTGGTAGTAGTGGTGGTAGTAGTAGTAGTAGTAGTAGTAGTAGTGGTGGTAGTAGTAGTAGTAGTGATAGCAGTAGTAGTAGTAGTAGTAGTAGTAGTGATAGCAGTAGTAGTAGTGATAGCAGTAGTAGTAGTAGTAGTGATAGTAGCAGTGGTAGTAGTAGTAGTAGTAGTAGTAGTAGTAGTAGTAGTAGTAGTAGTAGTAGTGGTGGTAGTAGTGGTGGTAGTAGTAGTAGTAGTAGTAGTAGTAGTAGTAGTAGTGGTAGTTAAAGTGGTAGTAGCAGTAGTAGTAGTAGTAGTCGTAGTAGTAGTAGTGCTAGTACTACTACCCCTAACTTCCCCCCCCCCTTCCTCCCCTAACCCCCCCCTTGTACTGATGTATCAGGCATCGAACCCCGGGAGACGGGCATGAATACGGGTCGTGAGCTGGCCAACCAGTGCGCCAGGCGATGGGTTTGCCTGGAACCTGATCCACCCACATGCCCCCCCCCCCCCCCCCCCCGCGCCGTTCCGTCGGTTCAATATCCTCCCCGCGGCTTCCCTGGCCGGCTAAATAGCAGCGTACTACCGAGTGACGTCATATCCTGATATTTCTCACAGTGTTTCTGTAAGTGTTGATGGCGGGGGGCGCGGGGGGGGAGGGTGTGAGGGGGGTGTAGGTAGTGTGTGTGTGTGTGTGTGTGTGTGTGTGTGTGTGTGTGTGTGTGTTTTTCTTGTACGGGGAGGGAGTTGTACACTGGTGGGTGTCCCATCTCTTGTACTGTACGGGGAGGGAGTTGTACACTGGTGGGGACCCATCTCTTGTACTGTACGGGGAGGGAGTTGTACACTGGTGGGTGTCCCATCTCTTGTACTGTACGGGGAGGGAGTTGTACACTGGTGGGGACCCATCTCTTGTACTGTACGGGGAGGGAGTTGTACACTGGTGGGTGTCCCATCTCTTGTACTGTACGGGGAGGGAGTTGTACACTGGTGGGGACCCATCTCTTGTACTGTACGGGGAGGGAGTTGTACACTGGTGGGTGTCCCATCTCTTGTACTGTACGGGGAGGGAGTTGTACACTGGTGGGGACCCATCTCTTGTACTGTACGGGGAGGGAGTTGTACACTGGTGGGGTGTCCCATCTCTTGTACTGTACGGGGAGGGAGTTGTACACTGGTGGGGCCCATCTCTTGTACTGTACGGGGAGGGAGTTGTACACTGGTGGGGGTCCCATCTCTTGTACTGTACGGGGAGGGAGTTGTACACTGGTGGGGACCCATCTCTTGTACTGTACGGGAGGGAGTTGTACACTGGTGGGGACCCATCTCTTGTACTGTACGGGGAGGGGGTTGTACACTGGTGGGGTGTCCCATCTCTTGTACTGTACGGGGAGGGAGTTGTACACTGATGGGGACCCATCTCTTGTACTGTACGGGGAGGGAGTTGTACACTGGTGGGGCCCCATCTCTTGTACTGTACGGGGAGGGAGTTGTACACTGGTGGGGTGTTCCATCTCTTGTACTGTACGGGGAGGGAGTTGTACACTGGTGGGGACCCATCTCTTGTACTGTACGGGGAGGGAGTTGTACACTGGTGGGGCCCCATCTCTTGTACTGTACGGGGAGGGAGTTGTACACTGGTGGGGTGTCCCATCTCTTGTACTGTACGGGGAGGGAGTTGTACACTGGTGGGGACCCATCTCTTGTACTGTACGGGGAGGGGGTTGTACACTGGTGGGGTGT
Organism: Panulirus ornatus; assembly: GCF_036320965.1. Classification (NCBI taxonomy): domain Eukaryota; kingdom Metazoa; phylum Arthropoda; class Malacostraca; order Decapoda; family Palinuridae; genus Panulirus; species Panulirus ornatus. Next base: position 20,887,862 of record NC_092286.1, on the reverse strand, counting down.
CCCATCTCTTGTACTGTACGGGGAGGGGGTTGTACACAGGTGGGGACCCCATCTCTTCTACTGTACGGGGAGGGAGTTGTACACTGGTGAGGGCACCCATCTCTTGTACTGTTCGGGGGGGGGGGGAGTTGTACACAGGTGGGGACTCATCTCTTGTACTGTACGGGGAGGGAGTTGTACACAGGTGGGGACCCCATCTCTTGTACTGTACGGGGAGGGAGTTGTACACTGGTGGGGACTCATCTCTTGTACTGTACGGGGAGGGAGTTGTACACTGGTGGGGTGTCCCATCTCTTGTACTGTACGGGGAGGGAGTTGTACACTGGTGGGGGCCCCATCTCTTGTACTGTACGGGGAAGGAGTTGTACACTGGTGGGGGCCCCATCTCTTGTACTGTACGGGGAGGGAGTTGTACACAGGTGGGGACCCCATCTCTTGTACTGTACGGGGAGGGAGTTGTACACAGGTGGGGACTCATCTCTTGTACTGTACGGGTAGGGAGTTGTACACTGGTGGGGTGTCCCATCTCTTGTACTGTACGGGGAGGGAGTTGTACACTGGTGGGGACCCCATCTCTTGTACTGTACGGGGAGGGAGTTGTACACAGGTGGGGACCCCATCTCTTGTACTGTACGGGGAGGGAGTTGTACACTGATGGGGCCACCATCTCTTGTACTGTACGGGGAGGAAGTTGTACACAGGTGGGGGCCCATCTCTTGTACTGTACGGGGAGGGAGTTGTACACAGGTGGGGTGTCCCATCTCTTGTACTGTACGGAGAGGGAGTTGTACACTGGTGGGGTGTCCCATCTCTTGTACTGTACGGGGAGGGAGTTGTACACTGGTGGGGACCCCATCTCTTGTACTGTACGGGGAGGGAGTTGTACACTGGTGGGGCCCCCATCTCTTGTACTGTACGGGGAGGGAGTTGTACATTGATGGGGCACCATCTCTTGTACTGTACGGGGAGGGAGTTGTACACTGATGGGGCCACCATCTCTTGTACTGTACGGGGAGGAAGTTGTACACAGGTGGGGGCCCATCTCTTGTACTGTACGGGGAGGGAGTTGTACACATGTGGGGTGTCCCATCTCTTGTACTGTACGGAGAGGGAGTTGTACACTGGTGGGGTGTCCCATCTCTTGTACTGTACGGGGAGGGAGTTGTACACTGGTGGGGACCCCATCTCTTGTACTGTACGGGGAGGGAGTTGTACACTGGTGGGGCCCCCATCTCTTGTACTGTACGGGGAGGGAGTTGTACATTGATGGGGCACCATCTCTTGTAGTGTACGGGGAGGGAGTTGTACACAGGTGGGGCCACCATCTCTTGTACTGTACGGGGAGGGAGTTGTACACAGGTGGGGTGTCCCATCTCTTGTACTGTACGGGGAGGGAGTTGTGCACTGGTGGGGGCCCCATCTCTTGTACTGTACGGGGAGGGAGTTGTACACAAGTGGGGACCTCATCTCTTGTACTGTACGGGGAGGGAGTTGTACACAGGTGGAGACCCCATCTCTTGTACTGTACGGGGAGGGGGTTGTACACTGGTGGGGTGTCCCATCTCTTGTACTGTACGGGGAGGGAATTGTACACAGGTGGGGACCCCATCTCTTGTACTGTACAGGGAGGGGGTTGTACACTGGTGGGGTGGTGCCCCATCTCTTGTACTGTACGGGGAGGGAGTTGTACACTGGTGGGGTGTCCCATCTCTTTTACTGTACGGGGAGGGAGTTGTACACAGGTGGGGACCCCTTCTCTTGTACTGTACGGGGAGGGAGTTGTACACTGGTGGGGACCCCATCTCTTGTACTGTACGGGGAGGGAGTTGTACACTGGTGGGGACCCATCTCTTGTACTGTCCGGGGAGGGAGTTGTACACAGGTGGGGACCCATCTCTTGTACTGTACGGGGAGGGGGTTGTACACTGGTGGGGCCACCATCTCTTGTACTGTCCGGGGAGGGAGTTGTACACAGGTGGGGACCCATCTCTTGTACTGTACGGGGAGGGGGTTGTACACTGGTGGGGACCCATCTCTTGTACTGTCCGGGGAGGGAGTTGTACACAGGTGGGGACCCATCTCTTGTACTGTACGGGGAGGGAGTTGTACACAGGTGGGGCCACCATCTCTTGTACTGTACGGGGAGGGAGTTGTACACTGGTGGGGTGGTGCCCCATCTCTAAGGTCCTAAATCATCAACATATCCAAGGATTTTCTCCCTTATCGCTGCCTGATGATTGAACTTCCTCACCACCTCCCTAATGTGGGCCTAGTGTCAAACGCTTTCCGGCAGTCCATTTACGGAGAATCGACTTCATCATCTCTTTGGTCTACAGTAGGAGCTCCCTCTCTCGTGGAACTCCAAGATATTCATCACACATGACTTCCTCCCTCCATCTTGTCTCTGAGACACTTCATCCTTGAAGAAATAGACATCTTTTTCCTCCAGTCCCTCACTGGCCAGGGTTATCTAGGAAGCTGATCTGTTGACCTCGGCCATCCGCTCTGTATCCCATCTTAAAGAATTGGACTGGCATTTGCCTTTTTCCACTCCCGTTGGCACTGCATTCCAGCAACATAGAAAAAGGTATATATAGAGTTATAGCATTCTGTATCTTCGTCTTTCCAGTGGATGGCAGGTGATGTGGAGCAGTGTGGAGGGTTGTCCACCACACACACACACACCCACTGTATGCATGTAAGGCCACAACTTCACAACAAGTGTCAAGGTTAACACCACCTTACCCCAAGGTACACTACAACCTTCCTTAACATTATCACTACACCACACCGCTGTCCGGACCCTCCAGGTTGTCACCTCCGACCTAAGCAGGAAGGGACGTGTTATGACCTGGCCCAATGTCCCTTCCTCATCATAACATGCGAAACCATGAGGCTGGTCATGAGGCCTCATTATGAGGCTGGTCATGAGGCCTCATTATGAGGCTGGTCATGAGGCCTCATTATGAGGCTGGTCATGAGGCCTCATTATGAGGCTGGTCATGAGGCTTCATTATGAGGCTGGTCATGAGGCTTCATTATGAGGTTGGTCATGAGGCATCATTATGAGGTTGGTCATGAGGCATCATTATGAGGCTGGTCATGAGGCATCATTATGAGTCTGGTCATGAGGCATCATTATGAGGCTGGTCATGAGGCTTCATTATGAGGCTGGTCATGAGGCATCATTATGAGTCTGGTCATGAGGCATCATTATGAGGCTGGTCATGAGGCATCATTATGAGGCTGGTCATGAGGCATCATTATGAGGCTGGTCATGAGGCCTCATTATGAGGTTGGTCATGAGGCATCATTATGAGGTTGGTCATGAGGCATCATTATGAGGCTGGTCATGAGGCATCATTATGAGTCTGGTCATGAGGCATCATTATGAGGCTGGTCATGAGGCTTCATTATGAGGCTGGTCATGAGGCATCATTATGAGTCTGGTCATGAGGCATCATTATGAGGCTGGTCATGAGGCATCATTATGAGGCTGGTCATGAGGCATCATTATGAGTCTGGTCATGAGGCATCATTATGAGGCTGGTCATGAGGCATCATTATGAGGCTGGTCATGAGGCATCATTATGAGGCTGGTCATGAGGCATCATTATGAGGCTGGTCATGAGGCTTCATTATGAGGCTGGTCATGAGGCTTCATTATGAGGCTGGTCATGAGGCCTCATCATGAGGCTGGTCATGAGGCCTCATTATGAGGCTGGTCATGAGGCATCATTATGAGGCTGGTCATGAGGCATCATTATGAGGCTGGTCATGAGTCCTCATTATGAGGCTGGTCATGAGGCATCATTATGAGTCTGGTCATGAGGCCTCATTATGAGGCTGGTCATGAGGCCTCATTATGAGGCTGGTCATGAGGCCTCATTATGAGGCTGGTCATGAGGCATCATTATGAGGCTGGTCATGAGGCCTCATTATGAGGCTGGTCATGAGGCCTCATTATGAGGCTGGTCATGAGGCCTCATTATGAGGCTGGTCATGAGGCCTCATTATGAGGCTGGTCATGAGGCCTCATTATGAGGCTGGTCATGAGGCTTCATTATGAGGCTGGTCATGAGGCCTTATTATGAGGCTGGTCATGAGGCCTCATTATGAGTCTGGTCATGAGGCATCATTATGAGGTTGGTCATGAGGCTTCATTATGAGGCTGGTCATGAGGCCTCATTATGAGTCTGGTCATGAGGCATCATTATGAGGCTGGTCATGAGGCATCATTATGAGGCTGGTCATGAGGCTTCATTATGAGGCTGGTCATGAGGCCTCATTATGAGGCTGGTCATGAGGCATCATTATGAGGCTGGTCATGAGGCTTCATTATGAGGCTGGTCATGAGGCCTCATTATGAGGCTGGTCATGAGGCCTCATTATGAGGCTGGTCATGAGGCCTCATTATGAGGCTGGTCATGAGGCATCATTATGAGGCTGGTCATGAGGCCTCATTATGAGGCTGGTCATGAGGCATCATTATGAGGCTGGTCATGAGGCATCATTATGAGGCTGGTCATGAGGCTTCATTATGAGGCTGGTCATGAGGCCTCATTATGAGGCTGGTCATGAGGCATCATTATGAGGCTGGTCATGAGGCATCATTATGAGGCTGGTCATGAGGCCTCATTATGAGGCTGGTAGATAAGTAGATAAGACTGAACACTAAGAATGGCAATTCCAGTAAGATTCGTATGTTTTCACAAGTAACTGTGGGATGGTTTTCACAAGTAACTGTGGGATGGTTTTCACAAGTAACTGTGGGATGGTTTTCACAAGTAACTGTGGGATGGTTTTCACAAGTAACTGTGGGATGGTTTTCACAAGTAACTGTGGGATGGTTTTCACAAGTAACTGTGGGATAGTTTTCACAAGTAACTGTGGGATGGTTTTCACAAGTAACTGTGGGATGGTTTTCACAAGTAACTGTGGGATGGTTTTCACAATCAACTGTGGGATGGTTTTCACAAGTAACTGTGGGATGGTTTTCACAAGTAACTGTGGGATGGTTTTCACAAGTAACTGTGGGATGGTTTTAAAGTTAAGTACACGTTACTTCCCGTAAGATCATTTAAGTAAGACGTGTTTACCATCATCCTCTGTGCTGACCTGGTAATCAAATGACACACCATGATTGCCTTAGTCACCCTTACCCTCGATCCCAGACCACGTTTTCTATAGCGAGGAAGCGCATGGAAACAGACGAAACAATGACCCAACCCGCTCACATACACATGTATATACATACACATCTACACACACGCATATATATATATATACCTATATATTTCAACGTATACATACATATACATACACAGACATATACATAATATACAAATGTACACATTTATACTTGCTGCCTTCATCCATTCGCGTCGCCACCCCGCCACACATGAAATGCCACACCCCCCCACTCTACCCCCTCGCGCGCGCGCGCGCGAGGGAGCCGTTAGCAAAAGACAACAAAGTCCACATTCGTTCATATATATATATATATATATATATATATATATATATATATATATATATATATATATATATATATATATATATACGCCATTGTTAGGGAAGGCGTGTCGTGTACGCCGGGGGGGGGGGGGGGGTATGAGGCTCGTGGTCCAGGGCGTTACTGACTCCCCCCCCCCTGATCTCCCCGGGGGGGGGGGGGCACCCAGCTGCCCCTAAGTCATCGCCACAAGGTTGTAATTAAGCCAGAAGGTAAGCATGCGAACGACCGGGTCAATGGGAACCGTCATGAAAACTTGATCTTTCGTCCGTATGCCTGCGTGCGGCGCCGGCTTCCGCGACGCATCCAGTGGGGGGGGAGGGGGGAGAGGGAAGGGGGAAAGGGGAGGGAGGTGATGGTTCCGGAAAGTCCCATTTCCCGGGTTTTCGTCCACCATCACGATAGAAATGGCGTGATGGAAGATGAAACTATTTGACATCGAGGGATGGAGACTTTTAGCGGGGTCTCGACTGTCCTCGACACACGAGGCCAAATGCAAGCCAGTCCAGGGCCTCCCCTTTTTCCCCCCTCACTCCTCACTCCTCCTTCTTCCTCCTCTTTCCCCTCACTCCTCCTTCGTCCTCCTCCTCTTTCCCCTCACTCCTCCTTCGTCCTCCTCCTCTTTCCCCTTACTCCCTCCTCCACTTCCCCTCATAAGCTTCGAACAACATGATTCAGGTCTCCCCTCTGATGGTACACCATGGCAACAGGACGACCTGACCCCCCCCTTCAGGGACGACCTGAACCCCCCCCCAACACGTGGGTCGTGTCACTCACTGTGCAGATGGTGCCTCTGCCAGTAAGGTCCTGCTGGCCTCCAGTAAGGTCCTGCTGACCTCCAGTAAGGTCCTGCTGGCCTCCAGTGAGGTCGTGCTGGCCTCCAGTAAGGTCCTGCTGGCCTCCAGTAAGGTCCTGCTGACCTCCAGTAAGGTCCTGCTGGCCTCCAGTGAGGTCGTGCTGGCCTCCAGTAAGGTCCTGCTGGCCTCCAGTAAGGTCCTGCTGGCCTCCAGTAAGGTCATGCTGGCCTCCAATGAGGTCGTGCTGGCCTCCAGTGAGGTCCTGCTGACCTCCAGTAAGGTCCTGCTGGCCTCCAGTGAGGTCGTGCTGGCCTCCAGTAAGGTCGTGCTGGCCTCCAGTAAGGTCCTGCTGGCCTCCAGTAAGGTCCTGCTGACCTCCAGTAAGGTCGTGCTGGCCTCCAGTGAGGTCGTGCTGGCCTCCAGTAAGGTCCTGCTGGCCTCCAGTAAGGTCCTGCTGACCTCCAGTAAGGTCCTGCTGGCCTCCAGTGAGGTCGTGCTGGCCTCCAGTAAGGTCCTGCTGGCCTCC
>NC_092286.1:20768524-20876024 GCF_036320965.1 Panulirus ornatus | reverse complement strand
CACACCTCGAGGACGGTACACCCCGAAGATGGTACACCTCGAGGATGGTACACCTCGAGGATGGTACACCTCGAGTACGGTACACCTCGAAGATGGTACACCTCGAAGATGGCACACCTCGAGGACGGTACACCTCGAAGATGGTACACCTCGAGGACGGTACACCCCGAAGATGGTACACCTCGAGGATGGTACACCTCGAGGACGGTACACCTCGAAGATGGTACACCACGAAGATGGCACACCTCGAGGACGGTACACCTCGAAGACGGTACACCTCGAGGCCGGTACACCTCGAGGACGGTACACCTCGGGGACGGTACACCTCGAGGACGGTACACCTCGAGGATGGTACACCTCGAGGATGGTACACCTCGAAGATGGCACACCTCGAGGACGGTACACCCCGAAGATGGTACACCTCGAGGACGGTACACCTCGAGGATGGTACACCTCGAGGATGGTACACCTCGAGGATGGTACACCTCGAAGATGGTACACCTCAAAGATGGCACACCTCGAGGACGGTACACCTCGAAGATGGTACACCTCGAGGATGGTACACCTCGAGGACGGTACACCCCGAAGATGGTACACCTCGAAGATGGCACACCTCGAGGACGGTACACCTCGAAGACGGTACACCTCGAGGATGGTACACCTCGAGGGCGGTACACCTCGAAGATGGTACACCTCGAGGACGGTACACCCCGAAGATGGTACACCCCGAGGACGGTACACCTCAAAGATGGTACTTCTCGAGGACGGTACACCCCGAAGATGGTACACCTCGAAGATGGCACACCTCGAGGAGGGTACACCTCGAGGACGGTACACCTCGAAGATGGTACACCTCGAGGACGGTACACCTCGAAGATGGTACACCTCGAGGACGGTACACCCTAAAGATGGTACACCTCGAGGATGGTACACCTCGAGGGCGGTACACCTCGAAGATGGTACACCTCGAGGACGGTACACCCCGAAGATGGTACACCTCGAGGATGGTACACCTCGAGGACGGTACACCTCGAAGATGGTACACCTCGAAGATGGCACACCTCGAGGACGGTACACCTCGAGGACGGTACACCTCGAGGATGGTACACCTCGAGGACGGTACACCTCGAAGATGGTACACCTCGAGGACGGTACACCCCGAAGATGGTACACCTCGAGGACGGTACACCTCGAAGATGGTACACCTCGAGGACGGTACACCCCGAAGATGGTACACCTCGAAGATGGCACACCTCGAAGACGGTACACCTCGAGGACGGTACACCTCGAAGATGGTACACCTCGAGGATGGTACACCTCGAGGACGGTACACCTCGAGGATGGTACACCTCGAGGACGGTACACCTCGAGGATGGTACACCTCGAGGACGGTACACCTCGAAGATGGTACACCTCGAGGACGGTACACCCCGAAGATGGTACACCTCGAGGACGGTACACCTCGAGGACGGTACACCTCGAAGATGGCACACCTCGAAGACGGTACACCTCGAGGACGGTACACCTCGGAGATGGTACACCTCGAGGATGGTACACCCCGAAGATGGTACACCTCGAGGATGGTACACCTCGAGGATGGTATACCTCGAGGACGGTGCACCTCGAGGACGGTACACCTCGAGGACGGTGCACTTCGAGGACGGTACACCTCGAGGACGGTACACCTCGAGGGACTAGGTGCCAGAGTAGCGTAGGGACCTTAACAACACAGTGGCCCCCCCCACCTGTCTCGCCCCGGCCATCCCCCCCACCTTTACCACCCCCCTGCCATCCCCCCCCCGGGTATGGCTGCCAAAGTCCTTTGGTCATGAATAACCCGGGTCTCGAACCTACAACCTTGATGGCCTTCACTCCATGCTGTCCACGGCGTCCGGTAACACCCAGAGACTGGGGGGGGGGTCGTTCGATAACCCCCCCTCCTTTCCTTCCCCCACCCCTACAAGGCACTCCCTGGATCCGCCCCACCTACCCCCCCTCTCATACATCCTGCCCCCCACCCCCTCTCATACATCCTGCCCCCCACCCCCTCTCATACATCCTGCCCCCACCCCCCTCTCATACATCCTGCCCCCCACCCCCTCTCTACATCCTGCCCCCACCCCCCTCTCATACATCTGCCCCCACCCCCTCTCATACATCCTGCCCCCACCCCCACTCATACATCCTGCCCCACCCCCCTCTCATACATCCTGCTCCCACCCCCCTCTATACATCCTGCCCTCAACCCCCCCTCATACTCCTGCCTCCACCCCCCCCTCATACAGCCTGCCCCACCCCCCTCATACATCCTGCAACCCACCCCCTCTCATACATCCTGCCCCCACCCCCTCATACATCCTGTCAACCCCCACCCCCCTCTCATACATCTTGCCCCCCACCCCCCCCCTCATACAATCCCTGCCCCCACCCCCTCTCATACATCCTGCCCCCCACCCCCCCTCATACATCCTGCAACCCACCCCCTCTCATACTTCCTGCCCCCACCCCCCCTCATACATCCTGCAACCCCACCCCCTCTCATACATCCTGCCCCCACCCCACCCCCCTCATACATCCTGCCCCCCCACCCCCCTCTCATACAACCTGCTCCACCCCCTCATACATCCTGCAACCCCACCCCCCTCTCATACATCCTGCCCCCACCCTATCCCCTCATACATCCTGCCCCACCCCCCTCATACATCCTGCCCCCACCCTACCCCCTCATACATCCTGCCCCACTCCCCTCATACATCCTGCCCCACCCCCTCATACATTCTGCAACCCCACCCCCTCATACATCCTGCCCCCACCCCCTCATACATCCTGCAACCCCACCCCCTCATACATCCTGCAACCCCACCCCCTCTCATACATCCTGCCCCCCACCCCCTCATACATCCTCCAACCCCACCCCCCCTCTCATACATCCTCCAACCCCACCCCCCCTCTCATACATCCTGCCCCCACCCCCTCATACATCCTGCAACCCCACCCCCTCTCATACATCCTGCCCCCACTCCCCCTTATACATCCTGCAACCCCACCCCCACTCATACATCCTGCCCCCATCCCCCACTCATACATCCTGCAACCCCACCCCCTCTCATACATCCTGCCCCCACCCTACCCCCTCATACATCCTGCCCCACTCCCCTCATACATCCTGCCCCACCCCCTCATACATTCTGCAACCCCACCCCCTCATACATCCTGCCCCCACCCCCTCATACATCCTGCAACCCCACCCCCTCATACATCCTGCAACCCCACCCCCTCTCATACATCCTGCCCCCCACCCCCTCATACATCCTCCAACCCCACCCCCCCTCTCATACATCCTCCAACCCCACCCCCCCTCTCATACATCCTGCCCCCACCCCCCTCATACATCCTGCAACCCCACCCCCTCTCATACATCCTGCCCCCCACCCCCTCATACATCCTCCAACCCCACCCCCCCTCTCATACATCCTCCAACCCCACCCCCCCTCTCATACATCCTGCCCCCACCCCCCTCATACATCCTGCAACCCCACCCCCCTCTCATACATCCTGCCCCCACTCCCCCTTATACATCCTGCAACCCCACCCCCACTCATACATCCTGCCCCCATCCCCCACTCATACATCCTGCAACCCCACCCCCTCTCATACATCCTGCCCCCACCCCCTCTCATACATCCTGCCCCACCCCCCCTCATACATCCTGCAACCCAACCCCCCACTCATACATCCTGCCCCCACCCCCCCTCATACATCCTGCAACCCTACCCCCCTCTCATATATCCTGCCCCCACCCCCTCTCATACATCCTGCCCCCACCCCCCCTCATACATCCTGCAACCCAACCCCTCACTCATACATCCTGCCCCCACCCTCCCCCTCATACATCCTGCCCCCACCCCCCCCTCTCATACATCCTGCTGCCTCACAACATCATAATATATCATACATCATACATTATACACTTCCAAGGTCATTCAGCCACGAACGACACATGAGCCAATTAATGACCTGGCTCGTTACGACCCATCAGAACTACCGTCATGGCGAACGAGGTCGTTAACCAATCCACCTACTACACGAACGGCTGTTTGCCGGTGCCCCCATCACGAATGCGTGCGTGGAGGGGGGGAGGGGGAGGGATGGGGGAGGGGGAAGGGGGTCACGAAAGTTAGAAACTGTCTGTCTCCTTCCCACGATGATGGGATGGGTCATCTCTCAAGGCCATCTACAGCCTTTCCCATCTATAGCCTTTCCCATCTATAGCCTTTCCCATCTATAGCCTTTCCCATCTATAGCCTTTCCCATCTATAGCCTTTCCCATCTATAGCCTTTCCCAGTAATAGCCTTTCCCATCTATAGCCTTTCCCATCTATAACCTTTCCCATCTATAACCTTTCCCATCTATAGCCTTTCCCATCTATAGCCTTTCCCATCTATAGCCTTTCCCATCTAAAACCTTTCCCATCTATAGCCTTTCCCATCTATAGCCTTTCCCATCTATAGCCTTTCCCATCTATAATCTTTCCCATCTATAGCCTTTCCCATCTATAGCCTTTCCCATCTAAAACCTTTCCCATCTATAGCCTTTCCCATCTATAGCCTTTCCCATCTATAGCCTTTCCCATCTATAGCCTTTCCCATCTATAACCTTTCGCATCTAGAGCCTTTCCCATCTATAACCTTTCCCATCTATAGCCTTTCCCATCTATAGCCTTTCCCAGCAATAGCCTTTCCCATCTATAGCCTTTCCCATCTATAGCCTTTCCCAGCAATAGCCTTTCCCATCTATAGCCTTTCCCATCTATAGCCTTTCCCATCTATAGCCTTTCCCATCTATAACCTTTCCCATCTATAGCCTTTCCCATCTATAACCTTTCGCATCTATAGCCTTTCCCATCTATAGCCTTTCCCATCTATAGCCTTTCCCAGCAATAGCCTTTCCCATCTATAGCCTTTCCCATCTATAGCCTTTCCCATCTATAGCCTTTCCCATCTATAGCCTTTCCCAGCAATAGCCTTTCCCATCTATAGCCTTTCCCATCTATAGCCTTTCCCATCTATAGCCTTTCCCATCTATAACCTTTCCCATCTATAACCTTTCCCATTTATAGCCTTTCCCATCTATAACCTTTCCCATTTATAGCCTTTCCCATCTATAACCTTTCCCATTTATAGCCTTTCCCATCTATAACCTTTCCCATCTATAGCCTTTCTCATCTATAGCCTTTCCCATCTATAGCCTTTCCCATCTATAGCCTTTCCCAACTATAGCCTTTCTCATCTATAGCCTTTCCCATCTATAGCCTTTCCCATCTATAGCCTTTCCCATCTATAACCTTTCCCATCTATAACCTTTCCCATCTATAACCTTTCGCATCTAGAGCCTTTCCCATCTATAACCTTTCCCATTTATAGCCTTTCCCATCTATAACCTTTCCCATTTATAGCCTTTCCCATCTATAACCTTTCCCATTTATAGCCTTTCCCATCTATAACCTTTCCCATTTATAGCCTTTCCCATCTATAGCCTTTCCCATCTATAGATTTCTATAGCACCTGTGTGTGTGTGTGTGTGTGTGTGTGTGTATGTGTGTGTGTGTGTGTGTGTGTGTGTGTGTGTGTGTGTGTATGTGTGTGTGTGTGTGTGTGTGTGTGTGTATGTGTGTGTGTGTGTGTGTGTGTGTGTGTATGTGTGTGTGTGTGTGTGTGTGTGTGTGTGTGTGTGTGTGTGTGTGTGTGTGTATGTGTGTTGGTACAGCCAGCTGGAAGGACCGGCCGTGGTCGATCGGAGGGAGATTTTTTTTTTTTTTTGCACGGGATGGGGGGTGGGGGGGGGGGGGGAAAGCGCCCCCCGCTGTGTATTGGGAAACGGAGTATCGGATATCTATAGATGACATGTGTCACCTCCCGCACACCACCACGCACACGACACGCACCAAGCCACGCGGAATAGAAGAGTGGTACATGGTCCAGTGGTACATGGTCCAGTAGCTGAAGACTTCCTCGTTCCAGAAGTCCTCAATGGTCCAGTGGTACATGATCCAGTAGCTGAAGACTTCCTCGTTCCAGAAGTCCTCAATGGTCCAGTGGTACATGATCCAGTAGCTGAAGACTTCCTCGTTCCAGAAGTCCTCAATGGTCCAGTGGTACATGGTCCAGTAGCTGAAGACTTCCTCGTTCCAGAAGTCCTCAATGGTCCAGTGGTACATGATCCAGTAGCTGAAGACTTCCTCGTTCCAGAAGTCCTCAATGGTCCAGTGGTACATGGTCCAGTAGCTGAAGACTTCCTCGTTCCAGAAGTCCTCAATGGTCCAGTGGTACATGACCTAGTAGCTGAAGACATTCCAGAAGCCCCTCCCCCCTCTCTTCTTCGCTGTTCACTGTGGCCTTACCCAGCTCCTGTTTCCAGTACCCGCCCTTTCACTCGGGGGTCATGTCCTTTCCAGCACCCTGCCTTCCTTCAAGACTCCTGCCTTCTTTCCAGCACCCTGCCTTCCTTGTCATTTTGTTTGTCAAGAGTCCAGCCTATCTTTCCTGACCTTTCCTCTAAAGCTCTGCGTTTGTTTCCAGCACCTGGACCTTCTTTCCAGCACCTTGACTTTGTTTCCAGCACCTTTGTCCTTGTTTCCAGCACCTTAACCTTGTTTCCAGCACCAAGTCCTTATTTCCAGCACCTTGTCCTTGTTTCCAACACCTTTGTCCTTGTTTCCAGCACCTTGTCCTTGTTTCCGCACCTTGTCCTTGTTTCCAACACCTTTGTCCTTGTTTCCAGCACCTTAACCTTGTTTCCAGCACCAAGTCCTTATTTCCAGCACCTTGTCCTTGTTTCCAACACCTTTGTCCTTGTTTCCAGCACCTTTGTTCTTGTTTCCAGCACCTTGACCTTGTTTCCGCACCTTGTCCTTGTTTCCAACACCTTTGTCCTTGTTTCCAGCACCTTGTCCTTGTTTCCAACACCTTTGTCCTTGTTTCCAGCACCTTTGTCCTTGTTTCCAGCACCTTAACCTTGTTTCCAGCACCAAGTCCTTATTTCCAGCACCTTGTCCTTGTTTCCAACACCTTTGTCCTTGTTTCCAGCACCTTAACCTTGTTTCCAGCACCAAGTCCTTATTTCCAGCACCTTGTCCTTGTTTCCAACACCTTTGTCCTTGTTTCCAGCACCTTTGTTCTTGTTTCCAGCACCTTGACCTTGTTTCCGCACCTTGTCCTTGTTTCCAGCACCTTTGTCCTTGTTTCCAGCACCTTTGTTCTTGTTTCCAGTACCTTTGTCCTTGTTTCCAGCACCTTATCCTTGTTTCCAGCACCTTTGTTCTAGTTTCCAGCACCTTGACCTTGTTTCCGCACCTTGTCCTTGTTTCCAGCACCTTGTCCTTGTTTCCAGCACCTTTGTCCTTGTTTCCAGCATCTTTGCTCTTGTTTCCAGCACCTTCGTCCTTGTTTCCAGCACCTTTGTTCTTGTTTCCAGTACCTTTGTTCTTGTTTCCAGCACCTTTGTCCTTGTTTCCAGCATCTTTGCTCTTGTTTCCAGCACCTTTGTCCTTGTTTCCAGCACCTTTGTTCTTGTTTCCAGCACCTTTGTCCTTGTTTCCAGCACCTTTGTCCTTGTTTCCAGCATCTTTGCTCTTGTTTCCAGCACCTTTGTCCTTGTTTCCAGCACCTTTGTTCTTGTTTCCAGTACCTTTGTCCTTGTTTCCAGCACCTTATCCTTGTTTCCAGCACCTTTGTTCTTGTTTCCAGCACCTTGACCTTGTTTCCGCACCTTGTCCTTGTTTCCAGCACCTTGTCCTTGTTTCCAGCACCTTTGTCCTTGTTTCCAGCATCTTTGCTCTTGTTTCCAGCACCTTTGTCCTTGTTTCCAGCAACTTGTCCTTGTTTCCAGCACCTTGACCTTGTTTCCGCACCTTGTCCTTGTTTCCAGCACCTTGTCCTTGTTTCCAGCACCTTTGTCCTTGTTTCCAGCATCTTTGCTCTTGTTTCCAGCACCTTCGTCCTTGTTTCCAGCACCTTTGTTCTTGTTTCCAGTACCTTTGTTCTTGTTTCCAGCACCTTTGTCCTTGTTTCCAGCATCTTTGCTCTTGTTTCCAGCACCTTTGTCCTTGTTTCCAGCACCTTTGTTCTTGTTTCCAGCACCTTTGTCCTTGTTTCCAGCACCTTTGTCCTTGTTTCCAGCATCTTTGCTCTTGTTTCCAGCACCTTTGTCCTTGTTTCCAGCACCTTTGTTCTTGTTTCCAGTACCTTTGTCCTTGTTTCCAGCACCTTATCCTTGTTTTCAGCACCTTTGTTCTTGTTTCCAGCACCTTGACCTTGTTTCCGCACCTTGTCCTTGTTTCCAGCACCTTGTCCTTGTTTCCAGCACCTTTGTCCTTGTTTCCAGCATCTTTGCTCTTGTTTCCAGCACCTTTGTCCTTGTTTCCAGCAACTTGTCCTTGTTTCCAGCACCTTGACCTTGTTTCCGCACCTTGTCCTTGTTTCCAGCACTTTGACATTGTTTCCAGCACCTTGTCCTTGTTTCCAGCACCACGACCTTGTTTCCATCACCTTGACCTTGTTTTCAGCACCTTTCTTCTTGTTTCCAGCACCTTGACCTTGTTTCCAGCACCTTTGTCCTTGTTTCCAGCATCTTTGTCCTTGTTTCCAGCACCTTGACCTTGTTTCCAGCACCTTGTACTTGTTTCCAGCACCACGACCTTGTTTCCATCACCTTGACCTTGTTTCCAGCACCTTGACCATGTTTCCAGCACCTTGACCTTGTTTCCAGCACCTTTGTCCTTGTTTCCAGCACTTTTGTCCTTGTTTCCAGCACCTTGACCATGTTTCCAGCACCTTGTCCTTGTTTCCAGCACCTTGACCTTGTTTCCAGCACCTTGACCTTGTGTCCAGCACCTTGACCTTGTTTCCAGCACCTTGACCTTGTTTCCAGCACCTTGTCCTTGTTTCCAGCACCTTGTCCTTGTTTCCAGCACCTTGACCTTGTGTCCAGCACCTTGACCTTGTTTCCAGCACCTTGACCTTGTTTCCAGCACCTTGACCTTGTTTCCAGCACATTGACCTTGTTTTCAGCACCTTGACCTTGTTTCCAGCACCTTTGTCCTTGTTTCCAGCACCTTGACCTTGTTTCCAGCAGCACCTTGACCTTGTTTCCAGCACCTTGACCTTGTTTCCAGCCCATCGACCTTGTTTCCAGCACCTTGACCTTGTTTCCAGCACTTTGTCCTTGTTTCCAGCACCTTGTCCTTGTTTCCAGCACCTTGTCCTTGTTTCCAGCACCTTGACCTTGTTTCCAGCACCTTGACCTTGTTTCCAGCACATTGACCTTGTTTCCAGCACCTTGACCTTGTTTCCAGCACCTTGTCCTTGTTCCAGCACCTTGACCTTGTTCCAGCACCTTGACCTTGTTTCCAGCACTTGTCCTTGTTTCCAGCACCTTGACCTTGTTTCCAGCACCTTGACCTTGTTTCCAGCACTTGACCTTGTTTCCAGCACCTTGTTGTTTCCAGCACCTTGACCTTGTTTCCAGCACCTTGACTTGTTTCACTTGTTTCCAGCACCTTGTCCTTGTTCCAGCACCTTGACCTTGTTTCCAGCACCTTGACCTTGTTTCCAGCACCTTGTTTCCAGCACCTTGACCTTGTTTCCAGCACCTTGACCTTGTTTCCAGCACCTTGACCTTGTTTCCAGCACCTTGTTTCCAGCACCTTGACCTTGTTTCCAGCACCTTGACCTTGTTTCCAGCACCTTGTTTCCAGCACCTTGACCTTGTTTCCAGCACCTTGTGTCCAGCACCTTGACCTTGTTTCCAGCACCTTGACCTTGTTTCCAGCACCTTGTTTCCAGCACCTTGACCTTGTTTCCAGCACATTGTCCTTGTTTCCAGCACCTTGACCTTGTTTCCAGCACCTTGACCTTGTTTCCAGCACCTTGACCTTGTTTCCAGCACCTTGACCTTGTTTCCAGCACATTGTCCTTGTTTCCAGCACCTTGTTTCCAGCACCTTGACCTTGTTTCCAGCACCTTGACCTTGTTTCCAGCACATTGTCCTTGTTTCCAGCACGTTGTTTGCAGCACCTTGACCTTGTTTCCAGCACATTGTCCTTGTTTCCAGCACCTTGACCTTGTTTCCAGCACCTTGACCTTGTTTCCAGCACGTTGTTTCCAGCACCTTGTCCTTGTTTCCAGCACCTTGACCTTGTTTCCAGCACCTTGTTTCCAGCACGTAGGACTAGCTCTTCATCCACTGCCGCTCCAGCCTCGTTCCTGTCCTCCGTTTCGTTAACCAAACGTCTTTCGTTTCCATGAGGGAAACCTATTTTTCCAGGCATATGTCTCTCTCTCTCTCTCTCTCTCTCTCTCTCTCTCTCTCTCTCTCTCTCTCTCTCTCTCTCTCTCTCTCTCTCTTCAAGGTGTCTTGTGCCTTTCTCCGTGCCAACGTAACCCTTTTCATGTTTCCAGCACCACCTCCTCTTCCAGGAGATGCCCATCCCTTTCTAATTAACACCTTCTATTCCAGTCGAATCCTTCTTTCCCCCCCCAGTACCACGGCCCCATTTCCAGTACCCTGTCACCCCTTTCAACACACTGGCCCATTTCCAGCACCCAAAATCCCCATTTCCAGCATCATGTCAAAGCCACGGTGTCCCCACCAGCATCAAAGTCGTGTTTCCAGCACTATGCCATCACCATTTCCAGACCTTATTCCCATTTCCAGACCTTATTCCCATTTCCAGACCTTATTCCCATTTCCAGCCCTTATTCCCATTTCCAGACCTTATTCCCATTTCCAGACCTAATTCCCATTTCCAGACCTTATTCCCATTTCCAGACCTTATTCCCATTTTCAGACCTTATTCCCATTTCCAGACCTTATTCCCATTTCCAGACCTTATTCCCATTTCCAGACCTTATTCCCATTTTCAGACCTTATTCCCATTTCCAGACCTTATTCCCATTTCCAGACCTTTTCCCCATATCCAGCATCACATCCCTAATTCCAGCTATGAAGGGGAGGGGGAGGGGGGGAGGAAGGGGCGAACAAGGGACAACGATTACATGACCCTGAACGATGGAAGGCTGAAGAGAACACTATTACCTGACCCTGAACGATGGAAGGCTGAAGAGAACACGATTACATGACCCTGAACGATGGAAGGCTGAAGAGAACACGATTACATGACCCTGAACGATGGAAGGCTGAAGAGAACACGATTACATGACCCTGAACGATGGAAGGCTGAAGAGAACACGATTACATGACTCTGAACGATGGAAGGCTGAAGAGAACACGATTACATGACCCTGAACGATGGAAGGCTGAAGAGAACACGATTACATGACCCTGAACGATGGAAGGCTGAAGAGAACACGATTACATGACCCTGAACGATGGAAGGCTGAAGAGAACACGATTACATGACCCTGAACTATTGGTGGTGGGGGGATGGGGGGAGGGGGGTTGCAACGCATGACCAAGGTCAACTCGTGTGACCCTCTGTCTGACCTCTCTTGACCCAAGACAGTGGAACCAGCTGGGTTCTGACCTCCTGCCAAGGCACCAGCTGGTTCTTTTGACCCCACTTTGACCTTTATAGTCGACTCTTGACCTCTTCGACCTTACCTGGTATGAAACATGTATGTCCTCTGACCCTTGACACAGAGGGGTGACCAATGCTGAAACTTGACCCCAGACCACCGATACAAGAGACGTCACTTGAGACTGACCTCGCACAGTAAACAGTTTACCTCAGTATATGGTTTACCTCAGTATACAGTTTACCTCAGTATACAGTTTACCTCAGTATAAGGTTTACCTCAATATATGGTTTACCTCAGTATACAGTTTACCTCAGTATATGGTTTACCTCAGGATATGGTTTACCTCAGTATACAGTTTACCTCAGTATATGGTTTACCTCAGTATACAGTTTACCTCAGTATATGGTTTACCTCAGTATATGGTTTACCTCAGTATACAGTTTACCTCAGTATATGGTTTACCTCAGGATATGGTTTACCTCAGGATATGGTTTACCTCAGCATATAGTTTACCTTGGTATATAGTTTACTCGGTAGATGGTTTACCTCATTACATGGTTTACCTCGGTATATGGTTTACCTCAGTATATGGTTTACCTTGGTGTATGGTTTACTAAGTATATGGTTTATTCAGTACATGGTTTACCTCAGCATATAGTTTACCTTGGTATATAGTTTACTCGGTATATGGTTTAGCTCAGTATATGGTTTACCTCGGTATATGGTTTACCTCGGTATATGGGTTATTCAGTATATGGTTTACCTTGGTATATAGTTTACTTGGTATATGGTTTACCTCAGTATATGGTTTACCTCGGTATATGGTTAATCTCAGTATATAGGATACCTCTATATAGTTTACCCCTTTGTATGGTTTACCTCGGTATATGGTTTACCTCAGTATATAGTTTTCCCCAGTATATAGTTTACCTCCATATAGTTTACCTCTATGTATGGTTTACCTCGGTATATGGTTTACCTCGGTATATGGTTTACCTCGTTACATAGTTTACCTCAGCACATGGTTTACCTCAGTATATGGTTTACCTCGGTATACGGTTTACCTCAATTCATGGTTTATGTTAATATACGATTCGTGTCAATATATGGTTTATGTTAATATATGGTTTAGGGCAGTATATGGTTTACGACTCATTGTTAATTAACACGAAGGCTGGGTAATTGACAAGACGAATCAATCTATTTATCTATCTATCTATCTATCTATCTATTTGTCTATGAGTGTGTCCATCTGTCTGTCTGTCTTTCAGTCTGTCTATCTTTCTGTCGATCTATCTATCTATCTATCTATCTATTTATCTATCTATCTATGCCCATCAGTCGATCTATTATGCCATGGAGACGTTCAACTTATAAGTCAATCGACACCCATCTATCGACAGTCTATTTTCCTTTCCTGTTTCCTAATCCATCCACAAGGATGAGTCAGGGTGGATCGTGGGGAGTCAGGGTGGATCGTGATGAGTCAGGGTGGATCATGGTGAGTCAGGGTGGATCATGGTGAGTCAGGGTGGATCGTGATGAGTCAGGGTGGATCATGATGAGTCAGGGTGGATCATGGTGAGTCAGGGTGGATCATGATGAGTCAGGGTGGATCATGGTGAGTCAGGGTGGATCGTGATGAGTCAGGGTGGATCGTGATGAGTCAGGGTGGATCATGATGAGTCAGGGTGGATCATGGTGAGTCAGGGTGGATCGTGATGAGTCAGGGTGGATCATGGTGAGTCAGGGTGGATCGTGATGAGTCAGGGTGGATCATGATGAGTCAGGGTGGATCGTGGGGAGTCAGGGTGGATCGTGATGAGTCAGGGTGGATCGTGATGAGTCAGGGTGGATCGTGATGAGTCAGGGTGGATCATGATGAGTCAGGGTGGATCATGGTGAGTCAGGGTGGATCGTGATGAGTCAGGGTGGATCATGATAAGTCAGGGTGGATCATGGTGAGTCAGGGTGGATCATGATGAGTCAGGGTGGATCATGGTGAGTCAGGGTGGATCATGATGAGTCAGGGTGGATCATGGTGAGTCAGGGTGGATCGTGATGAGTCAGGGTGGATCGTGATGAGTCAGGGTGGATCATGGTGAGTCAGGGTGGATCATGATGAGTCAGGGTGGATCATGGTGAGTCAGGGTGGATCATGGTGAGTCAGGGTGGATCATGGTGAGTCAGGATGGATCATGGTGAGTCAGGGTGGATCGTGATGAGTCATGGTGGATCGTGGTGAGTCAGGGTGGATCATGATGAGTCAGGGTGGATCATGACTGAAGACAGTGATGATATTCACTGCTGGGATATAGGCATTGGCGCAGGAGGGAAGTGGCACTATGACTGTCAGAGCAGGAGGGAAGTGGCACTATGACTGTCAGAGCAGGAGGGAAGTGGCACTATGACTGTCAGAGCAGGAGGGAAGTGGCATTATGACTGTCAGAGCAGGAGGGGAAGTGGCTCTATGACTGCCGGCGCAGGAGGGAAGTGGTAACATGACTGTCAGAGCAGGAGGGAAGTGGCACTATGACTACCCTTCCAGGAGGGAAGTGGCATTGTGACTACCCTCTTAGGAAGGAAGTGGCACTATGACTACCGTCCTAGGAGGAAAGTGGCATTGTGACTACCCTCGTAAGAAGGAAGTGGCACTGTGATTACCCTCCCAGGAGGGAAGTGGCACTATGACTACCCTCGTAGGAGGGAAGTGGCATTGTGACTACCCTTTCAGGAGAGAAGTGGCACTATGACTACCCTCCAAGGAGGGAAGTGGTACTTTGACTACGCTCCCAGGAAGGAAGTAGCACTATGACTACCCTCGTAAGAGGGAAGTGGCATTGTGACTACCCTCCTAAGAGGGAAGTGGCACCATTACTACCCTCCCAGGAGGGAAGTGGCACTATGACTACCCTCCCAGGAGGGAAGTGGCACCATGACTACCCTCCCAGGAGGGAAATATGCCTTCTAGGGTAAGTGGCCGGTACCGGCCTGGTGGGAGTGCCACTTCTGAGGGAGGAGGGTCATGGCAAGGCCGGGAAGCAGTATTGCCACTTCCGGCACTGCCGCAGAGACCAAATACCGCAGCAACAAATACAGTGTTGCCAACGTTACCAACTGCTATGGCCCAGGTTTCGAACACGTCATCACGTGACCCCACCATGGCACTGGACACGCACGCTGTGCCTGGCTACACCCAACCCTGAGCCACACCTGGAGGCGCTACACCCTTCCCTGGGCCACATCTGGAGGCGCTACACCCAGCCCTGAGCCACACCTGGAGGCGCTACACACGGCCCTGGGCCACATCTGGAGGCGCTACACCCAGCCCTGGGCCACATCTGGAGGCGCTACACCCAGCCCTGAGCCACACCTGGAGGCGCTACACCCGGCCCTGGGCCACCAACACACCTACACCCAGCCTGCGTCAGCCAGCCTCGCACTACACCTGCGCCAAACCCGACTTGTCTCACCTGCTCCACTAAGCTGTTCAACACTGCCAGGCAAACACCACCACCTGGCACGACACCCCACCACACCCAACACTAGTGGTGGCTTCTGTGTAACACCCAGCGCCATAGCCAGCCTTCACCCCCCCCACCCCCCACTCCCCCACTCCCCCAGCAATAACCCTTCCACAACCAAATTCTTATGTGACAAGCACAAACCATGTCTCCACTAACAACCCACACAGACAAAATCTTAGCTAGAATACAATCCACAACTGGCAAGACTCAGGTTGTTATTATCATTATTATTATTATTATTATTATTATTATTATTATTATTATTATTATTATTATTATTATTATTATTATTATTATCATTATTATTATTATTACTATTACTATTATCATTATTATTATTATTATTATTATTATTATTATTATTATTATTATTATTATCATTATTATTATTATTATCATTATTTACAAATCCATGAAGTCAAACTCCGATAGACAGAACCCGATGGTCAAAATCTCGAGTATGTACAGAGAGGAACATCAAAACCACTTTCGTCCCTCCGGAAAATAAAAAATGAATAAGGATAGACTTCATGATCGAAAATTATATATATATATATATGAGAGTTGGGGTGAGAGAGTATCAGTAAATTTTAGGGAGAATAAAAAGATGTTCTGGAAGGAGGTAAATAAAGTGCGTAAGACAAGGGAGCAAATGGGAACTTCGGTGAAGGGCGCAAGTGGGGAGGTGATAACAAGTAGTGGTGATGTGAGAAGGAGATGGAGTGAGTATTTTGAAGGTTTGTTGAATGTGTTTGATGATAGAGTGGCAGATATAGGGTGTTTTGGTCGAGGTGGTGTGCAAAGTGAGAGGGTTAGGGAAAATGATTTGGTAAACAGAGAAGAGGTAGTGAAAGCTTTGCGGAAGATGAAAGCCGGCAAGGCAGCGGGTTTGGATGGTATTGCAGTGGAATTTATTAAAAAAGGGGGTGACTGTATTGTTGACTGGTTGGTAAGGTTATTTAATGTATGTATGACTCATGGTGAGGTGCCTGAGGATTGGCGGAATGCGTGCATAGTGCCATTGTACAAAGGCAAAGGGGATAAGAGTGAGTGCTCAAATTACAGAGGTATAAGTTTGTTGAGTATTCCTGGTAAATTATATGGGAGGGTATTGATTGAGAGGGTGAAGGCATGTACAGAGCATCAGATTGGGGAAGAGCAGTGTGGTTTCAGAAGTGGTAGAGGATGTGTGGATCAGGTGTTTGCTTTGAAGACTGTATGTGAGAAATACTTAGAAAAGCAAATGGATTTGTATGTAGCATTTATGGATCTGGAGAAGGCATATGATAGAGTTGATAGAGATGCTCTGTGGAAGGTATTAAGAATATATGGTGTGGGAGGAAAGTTGTTAGAAGCAGTGAAAAGTTTTTATCGAGGATGTAAGGCATGTGTACGTGTAGGAAGAGAGGAAAGTGATTGGTTCTCAGTGAATGTAGGTTTGCGGCAGGGGTGTGTGATGTCTCCATGGTTGTTTAATTTGTTTATGGATGGGGTTGTTAGGGAGGTAAATGCAAGAGTTTTGGAAAGAGGGGCAAGCATGAAGTCTGTTGGGGATGAGAGAGCTTGGGAAGTGAGTCAGTTGTTGTTCGCTGATGATACAGCGCTGGTGGCTGATTCATGTGAGAAACTGCAGAAGCTGGTGACTGAGTTTGGAAAAGTGTGTGGAAGAAGAAAGTTAAGAGTAAATGTGAATAAGAGCAAGGTTATTAGGTACAGTAGGGTTGAGGGTCAAGTCAATTGGGAGGTGAGTTTGAATGGAGAAAAACTGGAGGAAGTGAAGTGTTTTAGATATCTGGGAGTGGATCTGGCAGCGGATGGAACCATGGAAGCGGAAGTGGATCATAGGGTGGGGGAGGGGGCGAAAATCCTGGGGGCCTTGAAGAATGTGTGGAAGTCGAGAACATTATCTCGGAAAGCAAAAATGGGTATGTTTGAAGGAATAGTGGTTCCAACAATGTTGTATGGTTGCGAGGCGTGGGCTATGGATAGAGTTGTGCGCAGGAGGATGGATGTGCTGGAAATGAGATGTTTGAGGACAATGTGTGGTGTGAGGTGGTTTGATCGAGTGAGTAACGTAAGGGTAAGAGAGATGTGTGGAAATAAAAAGAGCGTGGTTGAGAGAGCAGAAGAGGGTGTTTTGAAGTGGTTTGGGCACATGGAGAGGATGAGTGAGGAAAGATTGACCAAGAGGATATATGTGTCGGAGGTGGAGGGAACAAGGAGAAGAGGGAGACCAAAT
This sequence comes from Panulirus ornatus, assembly GCF_036320965.1. Lineage (NCBI taxonomy): Eukaryota > Metazoa > Arthropoda > Malacostraca > Decapoda > Palinuridae > Panulirus > Panulirus ornatus. Next base: position 20,858,720 of record NC_092286.1, on the reverse strand, counting down.
TGGAGGTGGAAAGATGGAGTGAAAAAGATTTTGTGTGATCGGGGCCTGAACATGCAGGAGGGTGAAAGGAGGGCAAGGAATAGAGTGAATTGGAGCGATGTGGTATACCGGGGTTGACGTGCTGTCAGTGGATTGAATCAAGGCATGTGAAGCGTCTGGGGTAAACCATGGAAAGCTGTGTAGGTATGTATATTTGCGTGTGTGGACGTATGTATATACATGTGTATGGGGGGGGGTTGAGCCATATCTTTCGTCTGTTTCCTTGCGCTACCTCGCAAACGCGGGAGACAGCGACAAAGTATAATAAATAATAATATATATATATATATATATATATATATATATATATATATATATATATATATATATATTTTTTTTTTTTATACTATTCGCCATCTCCCGCATTAGCGAGGTAGCGTTAAGAATAGAGGACTGGGCCTTTGAGGGAATATCCTCACTTGGCACTCTTCTCTGTTCCTTCTTTTGGAAAATTAAAAAAAAAAAAAACGAGAGGGGAGGATTTCCAGCCCCCAGCTCCCTTCCCTTTTAGTCGCCTTCTACAACACGCAGGGAATACGTGGCAAGTATTCTTTCTCAGACGAACATTGTCCGATATTTTGTGCAAAGAAGTTCATGAATTTGCCAGATTTTCTGTAGATTATCACCTCCTTGCACAAGCTATTTATTGTCAACTGGAACTGAAGAATTCAGTTAAAGAAAGCAGTCACAAAGTCTCTAAACTCTTCATTTTGTACATACCATCCATTGTGCAAGTCATTCATTCTCATTCTTTTTAAGAGTGACTTAAGAATCATGACACAGAGGAATAGATAAGTCCCATCCTTGGTTAGGTTACTCCCATCAACCAATGTAATGTGAGGTGAAAATGGAGGAAATGTTTCCCTGAAATACTGCACATATCTAGTTGTTTCCTCCACTGACATTCAATGGAAGAAGTTGGTAGGAACATTAAGCAGAAGTATTAAGGTAGAAGTAGTCAGTAAGAAGTTAAGGTAGGAACCTTTCCTAACACTGAGCAAGAGTTACCTTCTGCCAATGGCCTGTTAAGGATTATGCACTAAAGGCGAAGAAGCAATATTGGATTTCACCAATCATGGAGACTCTATCTTCAAGGCCACCCCATTAAAGGAGTACCAAGTGGAACTTGATGTCAAGAGATATAGGTAGATAAGTCCTTCACAATGTTTTCCTTTATGTATGTCGATAAACTATAGAAAAAAATCAAGTTCCTTTGAACAAGCATTTTGTATTCCTGAACTGAAGCAATCAAACACTAAACGTATTTTGTTGTTATAGGTGTGTCCTGCCCCACCACACACACTGTGTTGGTTTTTGTGGCAGTTTATGTGAATCAAATCCACCCTCTAAATCTCCCCCAGAGTCCATCTTCTCTAAATGGACATTCATCTCCTGTTAATAATACACTCAATTGATCCAAGTCATATTCATCAAGAATATCACCTTAATTACTGGGCTTCAAATAGCATGATGGCATCCCACAGGTAGCATTAAGAACAGAGGACTGAGCCACTCAGATAACATCCTCACCCGGCCCACTTCTCTCTTCCTTCCTTTAAGCTTTTTGAATACAATTTCATATTTTGGCTTCCTTTAAGAAATTCTTTTTTGTCTGTTTACAGCAACATTGCTGCCTAAAAAATTTTCCAATATTTTTTCTTCCAATGTTTTCTTATACATTATATTTGTCTCTGAGATCCCTATACTTTTGGCATATTGTAATATTGCAACTGTTAGTGTGACATATAATGGCAACTCTCCTCTCTACTAACTCATTCTCTGGGGCTGGGTCATGTCACTTGGAAAAATAAGTGTTCACTGAGGTGGTACATTATACATTCATAACTGCATTGGAACTTGACGGGCAAATTTTGGTGATGGAAGACCTACCTGACCTCATCTATGATGATGCCATTAGATATAGACATTTTTTTGAAAATGAGTCAGAGTGCTTCATCATATATATATATATATATATATATATATATATATATATATATATATATATATATATATATATATATATATATATATATATATATATATATATATTCTCTCCATAAAAATTCCGAGGAAAACTTTTACAATAAGTCTCCAGGACATGAACTAGATAATAAGAGATGACAATAAAGAGATAAAGAGATAGAGATGATAAAACAATGGAATAATAAACGCTTCTCGTTAGACATTAGGACATAAGACCACGAGAGAAATGATTAGATAAAGAAAGATTACTATTATCAGCGCATGTCAAGGAAAGATGAATAAATGATTTAATTCAATTAATCTCTTCACGAATGAGACGATAACATGCACACACTTCAATCTCTTTTCTCCAGACGAATCAGTGGCTGAAAATTCTTCCCCACTTCCCCAGGCCATCCGGCAGCTACAATTAGATCATCATGTGTTTTTCTTCCTTCCAACTCGGCGCTTCCTATGGAATTCCCTTGCTAGTATACTCTCTCTCTCTCTCTCTCTCTCTCTCTCTCTCTCTCTCTCTCTCTCTCTCTCTCTCTCTCTCTCTCTCTCTCTCTCCCTAGTGGGAGGGAAGGAAGGAGGGATGGGCGGTCTTTTCCTTTACTGTCCTGTCTCCATCTATAGTGGTGGGTGGAGGGGGGGGAGCCTTCTTCTGTACTGTCCTGTCTCCATCTATAGTGGTGGGTGGGGAGGAGCCTTCTGCTGTACTGTCCTGTCTCCATCTATAGTGGTGGGTGGGGGAGGAGCCTTCTGCTGTACTGTCCTGTCTCCATCTATAGTGGTGGGTGGGGGGGAGGAGCCTTCTGCTGTACTGTCCTGTCTCCATCTACAGTGGTGGGTGGGGGAGGAGCCTTCTTCTGTACTGTCCTGTCTCCATCTATAGTTTACTGTTCTGTCTCCATCTATAGTGGTGGGTGGGGGAGGAGGAGCCTTCTGCTGTACTGTCATGTCTCCATCTATAGTGGTGGGTGGGGAGGAGCCTTCTGCTGTACTGTCCTGTCTCCATCTATAGTGGTGGGTGGGGGAGGAGCCTTCTGCTGTACTGTCCTGCCTCCATCTATAGTGGTGGGTGTGGAGGAGCCTTCTGCTGTGCTGTCCTGTCTCCATCTATAGTGGTGGGTGGGGGAGGAGCCTTCTGCTGTACTGACCTGCCTCCATCTATAGTGGTGGGTGGGGGAGGAGCCTTCTGCTGTACAGTCCTGTCTCCATCTATAGTGGTGGGTGGGGAGGAGCCTTCTTCTGTACTGTCCTGTCTCCATCTATAGTGGTGGGTGGGGGAGGAGCCTTCTGCTGTACTGTCCTTTCTCCATCTATAGTGGTGAGTGGGGGAGGAGCCTTCTGCTGTACTGACCTGTCTCCATCTATAGTGGTGGGTAGGGGAGGAGCCTTCTGCTGTACTGTCCTGTCTCCATCTATAGTGGTGGGTGGGGAGGAGCCTTCTGCTGTACTATCCTGTCTCCATCTATAGTGGTGGGTGGGTTGGTGGGTGGGGAGGAGCCTTCTGCTGTACTGTCCTGTCTCCATCTATAGTGGTGGGTGGGGAGGAGCCTTCTGCTGTACTGTCCTGTCTCCATCTATAGTGGTGGGTGGGGGAGGAGCCTTCTGCTGTACTGTCCTGTCTCCATCTATAGTGGTGGGTGGGGGAGGAGCCTTCTGCTGTACTGTCCTGTCTTTATCTGTAGTGGTGGGTGGGGGAGGAGCCTTCTGCTGTACTGTCCTGTCTCCATCTATAGTGGTGGGTGGGGGAGGAGCCTTCTGCTGTACTGTCCTGTCTCCATCTATAGTGGTGGGTGGGGGAGGAGCCTTCTGCTGTACTATCCTGTCTCCATCTAGAGTGGTGGGTAGGGGAGGAGCCTTCTGCTGTACTGTCCTGTCTCCATCTATAGTGGTGGGTGGGGGAGGAGCCTTCTGCTGTACTGTCCTGTCTCCATATATAGCGATGGGTGGGGGAGGAGCCTTCTGCTGTACTGTCCTGTCTCCATCTATAGTGGTGGGTGGGGAAGGAGCCTTCTGCTGTACTGTTCTGTCTCCATCTATAGTTTACTGTTCTGTCTCCATCTATAGTGGTGGGTGGGGGAGGAGCCTTCTGCTGTACTGTCCTGTCTCCATCTAGAGTGGTGGGTGGGGGAGGAGCCTTCTGCTGTACTGTCCTGTCTCCATCTATAGTGGTGGGTGGGGGAGGAGCCTTCTGCTGTACTGTCCTGTCTCCACCTATAGTGGTGGGTGGGGGAGGAGCCTTCTGCTGTACTGTCCTGTCTCCATCTATAGTGGTGGGTGGGGAGGAACCTTCTGCTGTACTGTCCTGTCTCCATCTATAGTGGTGGGTGGGGGAGGAGCCTTCTGCTGTACTGTCCTGTCTCCATCTATAGTGGTGGGTGGGGGAGGAGCCTTCTGCTGTACTGTCCTGTCTCCATCTACAGTGATGGGTGGGGGAGGAGGAGCCTTCTTCTGTACTGTCCTGTCTCCATCTATAGTGGTGGGTGGGGGAGGAGCCTTCTGCTGTACTGTCCTGTCTCCATCTATAGTTTACTGTTCTGTCTCCATCTATAGTGGTGGGTGGGGGAGGAGGAGCCTTCTGCTGTACTGTCCTGTCTCCATCTACAGTGGTGGGTGGGGGAGGAGGAGCCTTCTTCTGTACTGTCCTGTCTCCATCTATAGTGGTGGGTGGGGAGGAGGAGCCTTCTGCTGTACTGTCCTGTCTCCATCTATAGTTTACTGTTCTGTCTCCATCTATAGTGGTGGGTGGGGGAGGAGGAGCCTTCTGCTGTACTGTCCTGTCTCCATCTATAGTGGTGGGTGGGGGAGGAGCCTTCTGCTGTACTGTCCTGTCTCCATCTATAGTGGCGGGTGGGGGGAGGAGCCTTCTGCTGTACTGTCCTGTCTCCATCTATAGTGGTGGGTGGGGGAGGAGCCTTCTGCTGTACTGTCCTGTCTCCATCTATAGTGGCGGGTGGGGGGAGGAGCCTTCTGCTGTACTGTCCTGTCTCCATCTATAGTGGTGGGTGGGGGAGGAGCCTTCTGCTGTACTGTCCTGTCTCCATCTATAGTGGTGGGTGGGGGAGGAGCCTTCTGCTGTACTGTTCTGTCTCCACCTATAGTGGTGGGTGGGGGAGGAGCCTTCTGCTGTACTGTCCTGTCTCCATCTATAGTGGTGGGTTGGGGAGGAGCCTTCTGCTGTACTGTTCTGTCTCCACCTATAGTGGTGGGTGGGGAGGAGCCTTCTGCTGTACTGTCCTGTCTCCATCTATAGTGGTGGGTGGGGGAGGAGCCTTCTGCTGTACTATCCTGTCTCCATCTATAGTGGTGGGTGGGGGAGGAGCCTTCTGCTGTACTGTTCTGTCTCCACCTATAGTGGTGGGTGGGGGAGGAGCCTTCTGCTGTACTGTCCTGTCTCCATCTATAGTGGTGGGTGGGGGAGGAGCCTTCTGCTGTACTGTCCTGTCTCCATCTATAGTGGTGGGTGGGGGAGGAGCCTTCTTCTGTACTGTCCTGTCTCCATCTATAGTGGTGGGTGGGTTGGTGGGTGGGGAGGAGCCTTCTGCTGTACTGTCCTATCTCCATCTATAGTGGTGGGTGGGGGAGGAGCCTTCTGCTGTACTGTCCTGTCTCCATCTATAGTGGTGGGTGGGGAGGAACCTTCTGCTGTACTGTCCTGTCTCCATCTATAGTGGTGGGTGGGGGAGGAGCCTTCTGCTGTACTGTTCTGTCTCCACCTATAGTGGTGGGTGGGGGAGGAGCCTTCTGCTGTACTGTCCTGTCTCCATCTATAGTGGTGGGTGGGGGAGGAGCCTTCTGCTGTACTGTTCTGTCTCCACCTATAGTGGTGGGTGGGGGAGGAGCCTTCTGCTGTACTGTCCTGTCTCCATCTATAGTGGTGGGTGGGGGAGGAGCCTTCTGCTGTACTGTTCTGTCTCCACCTATAGTGGTGGGTGGGGGAGGAGCCTTCTGCTGTACTGTCCTGTCTCCATCTATAGTGGTGGGTGGGGGAGGAGCCTTCTGCTGTACTGTCCTGTCTCCATCTATAGTGGTGGGTGGGGGAGGAGCCTTCTGCTGTACTGCCCTGTCTCCATCTATAGTGGTGGGTGGGGGAGGAGCCTTCTGCTGTACTGTCCTGTCTCCATCTATAGTGGTGGGTGGGGGAGGAGCCTTCTGCTGTACTGTCCTGTCTCCATCTATAGTGGTGGGTGGGGGAGGAGCCTTCTGCTGTACTGCCCTGTCTCCATCTATAGTGGTAGGTGGGTTGGTGGATGGGGAGGAGCCTTGTTCCTTACTTCTACTTGACTCCATCTTGCCTCCATCTACATAACAATACAAGTTCATGATAATGTTATTGTCCTACAACAGATAACCTCGTTATAGACCATTAGGGTCTTCTGCCATCTTCCCGTCATAGACCATCGGGTCTTCTGCCATCTTCCCGTCATAGACCATCGGGTCTTCTGCCCTCTTCCCATCATAGACCATCGAGGTCTTCTATCATCTTCCCATCATAGACCATCGGGTCCTTTGCCATCTTCCCGTCGTAGACCATCGAGGTCTTCTGCCACTTGTCTCCGTCATGCACCGCCATGCACTCTCTCAAGCACGACCCCCCCCCCCTCAACCACTTGGTTAAGTCCCTCTACCACAGTGGCTGCGCATGCCAGGGGCGAGGTCCCCCAGGGGAGCCACACAAGGGGGAGGAGAAAAAGACCCCCCCCCCTCCAACAGGAGGGAGGGAGGGAGGGAGGGAGCTATCAAGAAAGACGTTGTTAGAGTGGTGCCCCTGTAACCAGTTGGGGGTGGTGGTGGTGATGGAGATGGGTGGTGGAGGTGTTGGAGGTGATGGAGATGGGTGGTGGAGAGAGTGTGGGAGAGCCCATCCAGGTGGCCCAGAAGCACCCACACACACCAGGTGGGTCTTCCCCTGTGGGCCAGACCACCTGGGCACCCACAGAACTGGGCCACCGGGGTTACACCCCAACCCTGGGGTATCACTCCTCACCTGGGGGAAGACCTGAGGGGTGCACTCCACCACCCCTGGGGCACGCCAGGTGGTGGCAGGTGGACTCCACCCCTGGGGTAGCTCTGGGGGTGGACTCCACCCCTGGGGCAGTCCTGGGGGTGGACTCCACCCCTGGGGTAACCCCGGCCATGGGAGGTGAACCCCTACCCTGTGGTAGGTAATTAAGTCCCTGTTCCCAGTCTAACACCAAGGATTCGAACCCGCCTACCGCACATAACTAGCAGGTACTGTTTGATAATAATAACAATAAAAATCAATAAAAAAGAAAAATAGTAATAATCATAATAATAATAATAATAATAATAATAATAATAATAATAATAATAATAATAATAATAATGCAGTAGCGTGCCAGGCGTGCAAGGGATACAGCAAATCGGAGCGCTGTGCTTTACAGGGGGTGACGTGGTCTCAATGGACTGAACCATGGAATCATGGAGCAGCTGACGGCGAACAAGTGGGGAAGCAAAAATGAAGAAATAATAATAGTGATGATGATAATAATAATAATGATAATAATAATAATAATAATAATAATAATAATAATAATAATAATAATAATGATAATAATAATAATGGTATAATAATAATGATAATGATGATGATAATGATAATAATAACAATAATAATAACAATAATAATAATAATGATAATAATGATAATAATGATAATAATAATAATAATAATAATGATAATGATAATAATAATGATAATAATGATAATGATAATAATAATAATAATAATAATAATAATAATAATAATAATAATAATAATAATAATAATAATAATGATAATAATAATAATGATAATAATAATAATGATAATAATAATAATAATAATAATGATAACAATGATAATAATAATGATAAGAAGAAGAAGAAGAAGAAGAAGAAGAAGAAGAAGAAGAAGAGGAGGAGGAAGAATATTGCATATGAAAAGATAATCATATGATTAATAAGTGTTGTTATTATAATTATCATTATTGTTGTAACTGAAATTGCAAGAACAATGCTATCTCTGCATGATAGAGAGAGAGAGAGAGAGAGAGAGAGAGAGAGAGAGAGAGAGAGAGAGAGAGAGAGAGAGAGAGAGAGCCAGCCATGGTTGTGTGCCGGTCGGCTAAGGACTCACGGCTGCCTCACCAGCCGTGAGGGTTTTCAGCCGGCGCTGCGACCGTGGTGGGTTGCCGGATGTCTCCAGATTCCCGAGTGTGCTTATTTCAGGGCTACGGCCGGGCGAGGCAAGCCGTAGGTCACTATAGGTCACTACAGGTCACTACAGGTCACTACAGGTCGCTTGACCTTTACTGAACTTGACTGGGAAAGAGCAAATCAGGTCATTCCATTGTGATGTGTGACTCTTCCTTCATTATGTGGTGGACCCATGTAATAGCTGTTGTGGATATCTTATATCTATATATCATATAGCTATATATCATATATCTATATATCATGCTTGTATACTTGTGCGCCACTTCCCGAGATGGCGGGGTAGCGCCAGGATCAGATGATAAGATGGCCTCATTCGTTCACACTCAGTCTCTAGCTGCCATGTGCAATGCACCGAAACCACAGCTCCCTTTCCACATCCAGGCCCCCACAGACTTTTCCGTGGTTCACCCCGGACGCTTCACATGCCCTGATTCAGTCCAATGAGAGCACGTCGGCCCCAGTATACGACATCGTTCCATTTCACCCTATCCCGAGTACGTCTTTCACCCTCCTGCATGTTCAGGCCCCAAGAACTTAAAATCTTTTTCATTCCATCCTTACATCTCCAATTCGGTCTACCCCTTCTCCTTGTCCTCCACTTTTGACACGAATATCTCTTGTCAACCTTTCCTCACTCATTCTCTCCATGAGTCCAAACAATTTCAGAACACACTCTTATGCTTTCTTAACAATAATTTCTTCTCATTACCACATCTCTTTTACCTTATCTTACTCGATCGACCCTCTTCACACCACATACTATCCTCAAACATATGATTTCCAACAAAATTTCTAATTACAATGCCATCTACCCCAGCCGCCTTGCCACATTTCATCTTATGCAAGACTTTCACCACCTCTTCTCTCTTCACTCCTCGATCCAAACACCCCACATCTACCACATTCGACAGTCCTTCAAAGTACACACTCTATCTCCTCCTCACCTCACCTCTACCCGTTACCATTTTACCACTTGTTCCTTTTCCCGATGTTTCCATATGATTTTTTGACTTTCCCTCACTTTTAACCTCCTTCCAAAAATGTTCTTATTCTTATTTGTTGATACTAACTCTCATTTGCTGTTTCTTTTCAAGCCCCTGAACTTTCCTCTCGACTTCCTGAAGCTTTCACTTGTACTCTTCCTAATCACATACACTCCTTCCCTGAAAGCAACACCCATACACCTCTCTCTTCTCTTTCGCTTCATTTCATCATTCTCCAATCACTGCCTTCTCTCACACGCCCACCACCCATCTTCCACATGCCAGTTACACACTTCTACGCTTCCATCAACAGCTCCCATTCCTCACCCATTCCCCTAGCTTCATTTAGCCTCACCTTTTACAATGCTACACTCGAACATGACATCACATCCAAGATTTTTATTTTGCACACATTTTAGGTAGTGCACAACCCAATAATGCCCTTTTTACCATCTTTCCTGCTCACCCACTGGCGTACTATGTCCTTTAAACAAGGCTTTTCCAATCACCACCCCTTCCTCTACACACAAGTCTACAATCTGTTCACCATCTCCAATTCGCACCATAGACTGACTACCCCTGAGCACCCTGGTTTTGCCTTGACCCGCAACATTATCCCAGTCGAATCAATAATTACCACTACTCCATCCTTGGCTGACTTATATCCCAAAGACATACCCAAGCCATTCCTCCTAACCCTACCCTAAAATTCAGCTTTTTTTTGAGATCACTCAGAGCCAGAACACCTAGGTTCATTTCCTCAAACCACCTATCTCTACCTGTTTCTCATCTTGGTTATACCCCTCACACATTCAATTACCTTCGAGGAAGATCAGCACTCCTCACTTGGCTCCTTCTGTTCTCACACTAAGGCAATTGGTCACCATCTACGACTCGCTAGGGAATACGATGAATAACATCACCTATTTGACCATACGTGGATTAGAAGGAGGAGCTCCTGTGTGACACGCGTTTGGAAAGACCTTAAACTGATCCGTGCTGAAGACTGAATGTTTATATCAACCAATGAAGAGACCAGAGACCACAAATGTTTATAGCTAGGATGTTTATAGCTGGAGGGAGGGGGGATCCAGAAGGCTGACCCAGACGAATGTGTATCATCAAAAGATCTCAAAAGGGGACCAAGATTATTGTGTGTTGTGAGAGAGAGAGAGAGAGAGAGAGAGAGAGAGAGAGAGAGAGAGAGAGAGAGAGAGAGAGAGAGAGAGAGAGAGAGAGAGAGAGAGAGAGAGAGAGAGAGAGAATCATGAATATGACAGTTCACTGACCCCCACCCCCTACCCCCCCTACTCTCACCCCTCATAGATTGCCACAATGAGGGAGGGGAGGGGAGGGGAGGGGAGGGGAAGGGAGGGGAGGGGAGGGGAAGTGACTCACTCATATACACACCCCCGCCCCCCTCACAGAACCTCATACTGCACCACTGGTCACACTTAACACACTCACGTCACTCACACTTCCATACAGAGGGTTAGTAACCCCTCATCCGTCACACACCGTCACTCACACTTCCATACAGAGGGTTAGTAACCCCTCATCCGTCACACACCGTCACTCACACTTCCATACAGAGGGAGAGTGACCCCTCATCCGTCACACACCGTCACTCACACTTCCATACAGAGGGAGAGTGACCCCCTCATCCGTCACACACCGTCACTCACACTTCCATACAGAGGGAGAGTGACCCCCTCATCCGTCACACACCGTCACTCACCCTTCCATACAGAGGGACAGTGACCCCCTCATCCGTCACACACCGTCACTCACCCTTCCATACAGAGGGAGAGTGACCCCCTCATCCGTCACACACCGTCACTCACCCTTCCATACAGAGGGAGAGTGACCCCCTCATCCGTCACACACCGTCACTCACCCTTCCATACAGAGGGTTAGTAACCCCTCATCCGTCACACTAAGCCGTCACACTCCCATACCACGGTTCCGTCGCCTCTCTCCGTCACAGTAGAGCGTCACACCAGCGGCACTACCCTAACCCTGCCATACTATGACGCACTGACCTAGAGCGTCACACTGGGTGTCTTCGGTGCAGTAAGGGCGTATCCCACACTTATCTAAGACCCACTTCAGTTTCCTCAATCATTGATCACTGTGGCCAAAGGTCACGGAGGTCACCCACCACAAGGTCACGTGGTCACAAAGGTCACCACGATGTTATGGTGGCCGAGGGTCACAAAGGTCACTACGAGGTCATGTCGGTTAATGGTCACAACTAGGTCACGTTAGTTAAAGGTCACAAAGGTCACAACTAGGTCACGTTAGTTAAAGGTCACCAAAGTCAAAACTAGGTCACCTTAAAGGTCACAAAGGTCACCATGATGTTACTTTGAAGGTCACAAAAGGTCACCAAGTGGTCACGATGACGTATGGTTTCAGAGGTCATCAAGAGGTCATGTCGGCACAAGGTCACAAAGGTCACCACCAGGTCCACACTGGCAAAGGTCACAAAGGTCACCCCTAAAGGTATCATCACAACGAGGTCACGTTGGCCACAGGGTCACCGAGAGAGTCACGTTGGCTGAAGGATCATCAAGGTCACAAGCCAGGTCACAGGGCGGGCTGAAGGTCACCGCCGCTGAGGTCACACGGCGCAAGAACCAGGGATCAACGCCCATTGGTCAGGTGTTCCAAGGAGAAGAGAGAAGAGAAAAAGAGAGAGAGAGAGAGAGAGAGAGAGAGAGAGAGAGAGAGAGAGAGAGAGAGAGAGAGAGAGAGAGAGAGAGAGAGAGAGAGAGATAATATGCCACCCCTTCCCCCCCTTCCCCCTCCCCATTAACGCCATGTCCCCCCCACCCCCGCCCCCCACCCATTAACGACCCCATTAATGACCCCCTCATAACAAGCTGTTCTAATTACCCCAACACAGACGCTTGAAGTCTTAGACGCTTTAAATGACTTTAATTTGAACAAAGAAAGCAAGACAAAACAAGACAAGTCATTATGTTCCAAACTCGTCAAAAATTATATATATATATATATATATATATATATATATATATATATATATATATATATATATATATATATATATATATATATATATATATATATATATATATATATATTTTTTTTTTTTTTTTTTTTTTATACTTTGTCGCTGTCTCCCGCGTTTGCGAGGTAGCGCAAGGAAACAGACGAAAGAAATGGCCCAACCCTCCCCATACACATGTACATACACACGTCCACACACGCAAATATACATACCTACACAGCTTTCCATGGTTTACCCCGGACGCTTCACATGCCTTGATTCAATCCACTGACAGCACGTCAACCCCTGTATACCACATCGCTCCAATTCACTCTATTCCTTGCCCTCCTTTCACCCTCCTGCATGTTCAGGCCCCGATCACACAAAATCCTTTTCACTCCATCTTTCCACCTCCAATTTGGTCTCCCTCTTCTCCTCGTTCCCTCCACCTCCGACACATATATCCTCTTGGTCAATCTTTCCTCACTCATTCTCTCCATGTGCCCAAACCATTTCAAAACACCCTCTTCTGCTCTCTCAACCACGCTCTTTTTATTTCCACACATCTCTCTTACCCTTACGTTACTTACTCGATCAAACCACCTCACACCACACATTGTCCTCAAACATCTCATTTCCAGCACATCCATCCTCCTGCGCACAACTCTATCCATAGCCCACGCCTCGCAACCATACAACATTGTTGGAACTACTATTCCTTCAAACATACCCATTTTTGCTTTCCGGGATAATGTTCTCGACTTCCACACATTTTTCAAGGCTCCCAAAATTTTCGCCCCCTCCCCCACCCTATGATTCACTTCCGCTTCCATGGTTCCATCCGCTGACAGATCCACTCCCAGATATCTAAAACACTTCACTTCCTCCAGCTTTTCTCCATTCAAACTCACCTCCCAATTGACTTGACCCTCAACCCTACTGTACCTAATAACCTTGCTCTTATTCACATTTACTCTTAACTTTCTTCTTCCACACACTTTACCAAACTCCGTCACCAGCTTCTGCAGTTTCTCACATGAATCCGCCACCAGCGCTGTATCATCAGCGAACAACAACTGACTCACTTCCCAAGCTCTCTCATCCCCAACAGACTTCATACTTGCCCCTCTTTCCAAGACTCTTGCATTTACCTCCCTAACAACCCCATCCATAAACAAATTAAACAACCATGGAGACATCACACACCCCTGCCGCAAACCTACATTCACTGAGAACCAATCACTTTCCTCTCTTCCTACACGTACACATGCCTTACATCCTCGATAAAAACTTTTCACTGCTTCTAACAACTTGCCTCCCACACCATATATTCTTAATACCTTCCACAGAGCATCTCTATCAACTCTATCATATGCCTTCTCCAGATCCATAAATGCTACATACAAATCCATTTGCTTTTCTAAGTATTTCTCACATACATTCTTCAAAGCAAACACCTGATCCACACATCCTCTACCACTTCTGAAACCACACTGCTCTTCCCCAATCTGATGCTCTGTACATGCCTTCACCCTCTCAATCAATACCCTCCCATATAATTTACCAGGAATACTCAACAAACTTATACCTCTGTAATTTGAGCACTCACTCTTATCCCCTTTGCCTTTGTACAATGGCACTATGCACGCATTCCGCCAATCCTCAGGCACCTCACCATGAGTCATACATACATTAAATAGCCTTACCAACCAGTCAACAATACAGTCACCCCCTTTTTTAATAAATTCCACTGCAATACCATCCAAGCCTGCTGCCTTGCCGGCTTTCATCTTCCGCAAAGCTTTCACTACCTCTTCTCTGTTTACCAAATCATTTTCCTTAACCCTCTCACTTTGCACACCACCTCGACCCAAACACCCTATATCTGCCACTCTGTCATCAGACACATTCAACAAACCTTCAAAATACTCATTCCATCTCCTTCTCACATCACCACTACTTGTTATCACCTCCCCATTTACGCCCTTCACTGAAGTTCCCATTTGCTCCCTTGTCTTACGCACCCTATTTACCTCCTTCCAGAACATCTTTTTATTCTCCCTAAAATTTACTGATAGTCTCTCACCCCAACTCTCATTTGCCCTTTTTTTCACCTCTTGCACCTTTCTCTTGACCTCCTGTCTCTTTCTTTTATACTTCTCCCACTCAATTGCATTTTTTCCCTGCAAAAATCGTCCAAATGCCTCTCTCTTCTCTTTCACTAATACTCTTACTTCTTCATCCCACCACTCACTACCCTTTCTAAACAGCCCACCTCCCACTCTTCTCATGCCACAAGCATCTTTTGCGCAATCCATCACTGATTCCCTAAATACATCCCATTCCTCCCCCACTCCCCTTACTTCCATTGTTCTCACCTTTTTCCATTCTGTACCCAGTCTCTCCTGATACTTCTTCACACAGGTCTCCTTCCCAAGCTCACTTACTCTCACCACCTTCTTCACCCCAACATTCACTCTTCTTTTCTGAAAACCCATACTAATCTTCACCCTAGCCTCCACAAGATAATGATCAGACATCCCTCCAGTTGCACCTCTCAGCACATTGACATCCAAAAGTCCACTGGGAAAAATGAAACAGGATCAGTTGCCAAGTGCACTTTCGTGTCTTAATCACATCATCAGGGGAGACACGAGAGAAATATTAACAGTCAGTTGATATACAACGAAGAGACGAAGCTAGGACGCCATTTGGTAGATGGCGTCCTAGCTTCGTCTTTTCCATATATATATATATATATATATATATATATATATATATATATATATATATATATATATATATATATATATATATATATATTTATGTATATATATATATATATATATATATATATATATATATATATATATATATATATATATATATATATATATATATATATATATATATATACATATATATATATATATATATATATATATATATATATATATATATATATATATATATATATATATATATATATATATATATGAATGATAGAGTTGATAGAGATGCTCTGTGGAAGGTATTAAGAATATATGGTGTGGGAGGCAAGTTGTTAGAAGCAGTGAAAAGTTTTTATCGAGGATGTAAGGCATGTGTACGTGTAGGAAGAGAGGAAAGTGATTGGTTCTCAGTGAATGTAGGTTTGCGGCAGGGGTGTGTGATGTCTCCATGGTTGTTTAATTTGTTTATGGATGGGGTTGTTAGGGAGGTGAATGCAAGAGTTTTGGAAAGAGGGGCAAATATGAAGTCTGTTGGGGATGAGAGAGCTTGGGAAGTGAGTCAGTTGTTGTTCGCTGATGATACAGCGCTGGTGGCTGATTCATGTGAGAAACTGCAGAAGCTGGTGACTGAGTTTGGTAAAGTGTGTGAAAGAAGAAAGTTAAGAGTAAATGTGAATAAGAGCAAGGTTATTAGGTACAGTAGGGTTGAGGGTCAAGTCAATTGGGAGGTAAGTTTGAATGGAGAAAAACTGGAGGAAGTGAAGTGTTTTAGATATCTGGGAGTGGATCTGGCAGCGGATGGAACCATGGAAGCGGAAGTGGATCATAGGGTGGGGGAGGGGGCGAAAATTCTGGGAGCCTTGAAGAATGTGTGGAAGTCGAGAACATTATCTCGGAAAGCAAAGATGGGTATGTTTGAAGGAATAGTGGTTCCAACAATGTTGTATGGTTGCGAGGCGTGGGCTATGGATAGAGTGGTGCGCAGGAGGATGGATGTGCTGGAAATGAGATGTTTGAGGTCAATGTGTGGTGTGAGGTGGTTTGATCGAGTAAGTAACGTAAGGGTAAGAGAGATGTGTGGAAATAAAAAGAGCGTGGTTGAGAGAGCAGAAGAGGGTGTTTTGAAATGGTTTGGGCACATGGAGAGAATGAGTGAGGAAAGATTGACCAAGAGGATATATGTATCGGAGGTGGAGGGAACGAGGAGAAGAGGGAGACCAAATTGGAGGTGGAAAGATGGAGTGAAAAAGATTTTGTGTGATCGGGGCCTGAACATGCAGGAGGGTGAAAGGAGGGCAAGGAATAGAGTGAATTGGAGCGATGTGGTATACCGGGGTTGACGTGCTGTCAGTGGATTGAATCAGGGCATGTGAAGCGTCTGGGGTAAACCATGGAAAGCTGTGTAGGTATGTATATTTGCGTGTGTGGACGTATGTATATACATGTGTATGGGGGTGGGTTGGGCCATTTCTTTCGTCTGTTTCCTTGCGCTACCTCGCAAACGCGGGAGACAGCGACAAAGCAAAAAAAAAAAAAAAAAGATGAATTTTTATATGTATTTATATTTGCTTGCCTTCATCCATTCTCGGCGCCACCCCATCCTACAGGAAACAACATCGGTTTTTTATATATATATTTTAACGATAAATGAACGCAATTAACGTGAATATTTATAATCATCTTATGATGATTTCGTTATTGATCTATAATTCATTTATTGGTTCAGCTGGTGCGTCCGGGTCACACAGACCCAAACCAGGTGGTTGTCCAGCTGGTTTCAGTAATGTTCACGCCAGAAAACGTGGGGATTAACGAGTGCCCAACGAGCGGTCCATCTAACGAATTGAAGATGTCTAGTGCCGAAATCAGCTTCGTTGAACTCTCTCTCTCTCTCTCTCTCTCTCTCTCTCTCTCTCTCTGTCTCTCTCTCTCTCTCTCTCTCTCTCTCTCTCTCTCTCTCTCTCTCTCCTGTTACTTTTGGACTGTGGTAATACAGAAGGGAGGGAAGGATGGGATGGCCAGGTGCCCCTCTCGCTCCTCTCTTCCGACACGCAGGAAGATCCGTGGACCGTGTTCCCTCACCCTTCTCCCCGGCGCCCCCCCCCCCCCCCCCCAGGAGAACAGTTGGAGGAGGTGGATGCCAGCGCCGTGGACACAGACCCCGGCCTGCATGACTGTGGTATAGACTCACCAGTGAAGATATAATGAGGCACAGAGCCTTGGCCTGTGTCACACAAGGCTCCGAACTGTTCTACACGGTTATTAGGTCGTGAGTCAGGGAGGCCGTGAGTCAGGGAGGCCGTGAGTCAGGGAGGTCGTGAGTCAGGGAGGCCGTGAGTCAGGGAGTCAGGACCCCCGTCAGGACCGCCGTTAGAACCCCCGTCAGGACCCCCGTCAGACCGCCGTCAGGACCCCCGTCAGGACCCCCGTCAGGACTCCCCCGTCAGGACCCCCGTCAGGACCCCCGTCAGACCGCCGTCAGGACCCCCGTCAGGACCCCGTCAGGACCCCCGTCAGGACTCCCCCGTCAGGACCCCCGTCAGGACTCCCCCGTCAGGACTCCCCCGTCAGGACCCCCGTCAGACGACCACGTCAGGACCGTCGTCAGGACCCCTGTCAGGACCCCGTCAGGACCCCCGTCAGGACCCCCGTCAGGACCCCTGTCAGGACCCCGTCAGGACCCCCGTCAGGACCCCCGTCAGGACTACCCCGTCAGGACCCCCGTCAGGACCCCCAGTCAGACGACCACGTCAGGACCGTCGTCAGGACCCCTGTCAGGACCCCGTCAGGACCCCTGTCAGGACCCCGTCAGGACCCCTGTCAGGACCCCGTCAGGACCCCTGTCAGGACCCCGTCAGGACCCCTGTCAGGACCCCGTCAGGACCCCTGTCAGGACCCCTGTCAGGACCCCGTCAGGACCCCTGTCAGGACCCCCGTCAGGACCCCTGTCAGGACCCCGTCAGGACCCCTGTCAGGACCCCCGTCAGGAGACCTGCAGTCATCTACTGTAGGAGGGGTAGGTAGGGAGGGCTAGGGGGGGTAGGGGTTTGGGGTAGGGGTTGGGGTAGGGGTTTGGGGTAGGGGGTTTGGGGTAAGGGTTTGGGGTAGGGGTTTGGGGTAGGGGTTTGGGGTAGGGGTTTGGGGTAGGGGTTTGGGATAGGGGTTTGGGGTAGGTGGTTTGGGGTAGGGGTTTGGGGTAGGGGTTTGGGGTAGGGGTTTGGGGTAGGGGTTTAGGGTAGGGGTTTGGGTAGGGGTTTGGGGTAGGGGTTTGGGGTAGGGGTTTAGGGTAGGGGTTTGGGGTAGGGGTTTGGGGTAGGGGTTTGGGGTAGGGGTTTGGGGTAGGGGTTTGGGTAGGGGTTTGGGGTAGGGGTTTGGGGTAGGGGTTTAGGGTAGGGGTTTGGGGTAGGGGTTTGGGTAGGGGTTTGGGGTAGGGGTTTGGGGTAGGGGTTTGGGGTAGGGGTTTGGGGTAGGGGTTTGGGGTAGGGGTTTGGGGTAGGGGTTTGGGGTAGGGGTTTGGGGTAGGGGTTTGGGGTAGGGGTTTGGGGTAGGGGTTTGGGGTAGGGGTTTGGGGAGGGGTTTAGGGTAGGGGTTTGGGGTAGGGGTTTGGGGTAGGGGTTTGGGGTAGGGGTTTGGGGTAGGGGTTTGGGTAGGGGTTTGGGGTAGGGGTTTAGGGTAGGGGTTTGGGGTAGGGGTTTGGGGTAGGGGTTTGGGGTAGGGGTTTGGGGTAGGGGTTTGGGGTAGGGGTTTGGGGTAGGGGTTTCGGGTTGGGGTTTGGGGTAGGGGTTTGGGGTAGGGGTTTGGGGTAGGGGTTTTGGGTAGGGGTTTTGGGTAAGGGTTTGGGGTAGGGGTTTGGGGTAGGGGTTTGGGGTAGGGGTTTGGGGTAGGGGTTTGGGTAGGGGTTTGGGGTAAGGGTTTGGGGTAGGGGTTTGGGTAGGGGTTTGGGGTAGGGGTTTGGGGTAGGGGTTTGGGGTAGGGGTTTGGGGTAGGGGTTTGGGTAGGGGTTTGGGGTAGGGGTTTGGGGTAGGGGTTTGGGGTAGGGGTTTGGGGTAGGGGTTTGGGTAGGCGTTTGGGGTAGGGGTTTGGGGTAGGGGTTTGGGGTAGGGGTTTGGGGTAGGGGTTTTGGGTAGGGGTTTGGGGTACGGGTTTGGGTAGGAGTTTGGGGTAGGGGTTTGGGGTAGGGGTTTGGGGTAGGGGTTTGGGGTAGGGGTTTGGGGTAGGGGTTTAGGGTAGGGGTTTGGGGTAGGGGTTTGGGGTAGGGGTTTGGGGTAGGGGTTTTGGGTAGGGGTTTGGGGTAGTGGTTTGGGGTAGGAATTTGGGGTAGGGGTTTTGGGTAGGGGTTTGGGGTAGGGGTTTGGGGTAGGGGTTTGGGGTAGGGGTTTGGGTAGGGGTTTAGGGTAGGGGTTTGGGGTAGGGGTTTGGGGTAGGGGTTTGGGGTAGGGGTTTTGGGTAGGGGTTTGGGGTAGGGGTTTGGGTAGGCGTTTGGGGTAGGGGTTTGGGGTAGGGGTTTGGGGTAGGGGTTTGGGTAGGGGTTTGGGGTAGGGGTTTTGGGTAGGGGTTTGGGGTAGGGGTTTGGGGTAGGCGTTTGGGGTTGGGGTTTGGGGTAGGGGTTTTGGGTAGGGGTTTGGGTAGGGGTTTGGGTAGGGTTTGGGGTAGGGGTTTTGGGTAGGGGTTTTGGGTAGGGGTTTGGGGTAGGGGTTTGGGTAGGGGTTTGGGGTAGGAGTTTGGGGTAGGGGTTTGGGGTAGGGGTTTGTGGTTGGGGTTTGGGGTAGGGGTTTTGGGTAGGGGTTTGGGGTAGGGGTTTGGGTAGGGGTTTGGGGTAGGGGTTTGGGTTAGGGGTTTAGGGTAGGGGTTTGGGGTAGCGGTTTGGGGTAGGGGTTTGGGGTAGGGGTTTTGGGTAGGGGTTTGGGGTAGGGGTTTGGGGTAGGGGTTTGGGGTGGGGGTAGGGGTTTGGTGTAGGGGTTTGGGGTAGGGGTTTGGGTTAGGGGTTTGGGTAGGGGTTGGGGTAGGGGTTTTGGGTAGGGGTTTGGGGTAGGGGTTTGGGGTAGGGGTTTGGGGTGGGGGTAGGGGTAGGGCGTGGGTTGGGGGTGGAGGTGAGGTATGGCAGAGGGCGGGGAAGTGGGTGGGCCGAAGTGGGGTGGCAGGAGTGGTCGGTCCGGGTCGGGTCGGTCCGGGTCGGGTCGGGGCCGGGGCCGGGGCCGCCCACCACTGCTGTCTACCGCAGCGCTGCGCCACACAGACACACACACACACACACACACACACACACACACACATGCCCTACCTCCCTCCCTCCCTCCCTCTGCAGTCTATGCCCCCCCCCCTCCCGGGGTCATGCTACAACGACCATAGAAGATAAAGATGAGAGAGAGAGAGAGAGAGAGAGAGAGAGAGAGAGAGAGAGAGAGAGAGAGAGAGAGAGAGAGAGAGAGAGAGAGAGAGAGAGAGAGAGAGAGAGAGAGAGAGACTGTTAATCCTCTCTCTCTCTCTCTCTCTCTCTCTCTCTCTCTCTCTCTCTCTCTCTCTCTCTCTCTCAACGGAGAAGCTCCAAACGGAGGCGCAAGAGGAGGAGGAGGAAGAAGAGGAGGAGGAGGAGGAGGAGGAGGAGGAGGAGGAGGAGGAGGAGGAGGCGCAGAAGACGAGGAGAAGGAGAAGGAGGAAGAGGAGGCGGAGGAGGAGGAGGAGCAGGAGGAGGAGGAAGAGGAGGTGGAGGAGAAAGAGGAGCAGGAGGAGGCGCAGGAGGAGGAGGAGCCGCAGAAGGAGGAGGAGGAGGAGGAGGAGCCGCAGAAGGAGGAGGAGGAGGAGGTTATGGTGAGGAGGGCGTGTGTGTGTGTGTGGGGGGGGGGGGGGGGGAAGGAGGAGCACATCGATCGACCAGAAGATTCGAGAAGTTTGAACTGTGACGGTCTCGAACCCCCTCCCCTTCCCTCCTTCCCCCTCCCTCCCTCCCTCCCCCTTCCCCCTTCCCCTTCCCCTCCCTCTTCCCCCTCCCTCCCCGTGTACGGACGTGTCGACCCTTCCCCCCTCCCCTTTCCCTCATCCACGCCTCATCCGTCACTGTTCGTCATCCACGGCGTGACGGATGCGCGCGAGGGAGAACACGTATGCAAATGAGAGACGCACGCACGCACGCACGCACGCACGAGGGTGGGGGTTGAGTAAGGGGGGGAGGGAGGAAGAAGGGGGGGAGGATGATAGGGGGAGGGTGGGTGACATCATCCGTCCTCCCTCCCCCCCCAGACACCAGTGGTGTGACCCCTCCCCCCCCACCCACTCCCTCCAACAACACAAATCAAAACTCAAGTTGATGGTCATAACCCCCCTCCCCTTCTCCCCTCCCTTCCCGCACATATTACCCTACACCACCACCACTACCCACACACCCATCCTACAACACTCACCAACCACAACACCCACAACCACACCAACCACCACCACTACCACACATCACACCACTCACCACCACTACCACACCCCCCACTACCTCCCACACACCCCACTACCACACACCCTCACCACACACCACACTCACACTACACCAACCACACTACACACCACACACCACCACACACTACCACAACCACACACCACTACCACACCCACACCAACTAACCCTAACACATTCCACACACTCCAACCACTACCACACACCACTCCCACCACTACCACACCACCTAACACCAACTCCACACCCTCTCCCACAACCCACAACCATCCACCACAACACTCCTCACACCACAACACCTCCCACTCCACACACCCCCACACCAACCAATCACTACCACACACCACACACCACTACCACACACCACCACTACCACACACCACTACCACACACCACTACCACACACCACACACCACTACCACACCCCACTAACACACACCACTACCACACACCACTACCACACACCACAACTATCACACACTACCACTACCACACACACCACTACCACACACCACTACTACCACACACCACTACCACACACAACCACTATCACACACTACCACTACCACACCCCACTACCACACACCACTACCACACACCACCACTACCACACACCACTACCACTACCACACACCACTATCACACACCACTACCACACACCACTACCACACACCACTACCACACACCACTACCACATACCACCACTAACACACACTACCACTACCACATCCCACTACCACACACCACCACCACACACCACCACTACCACACACTACCACTACCACACCCCACTACCACACACCACTACCACACACCACCACTACCACACACCACTACCACTACCATATACCACTACCACACACCACTACCACACACCACAAATATCACATACTACCACTATCACACACCACTACCACACACCACCACTACCACACACCACTACCACACACCACCACTACCACACACTACCACTACCACACCCCACTACCACACACCACTACCACACACCACCACTATCACACACTACCACTACCACACCCCACTACCACACACCACTACCACACACCACCACTACCACACACCACTACCACTACCACACACCACTACCACTACCACACACCACTACCACACACCACTGCCACACACCACCACTACCACACACCACTACCACTACCACACACCACTACCACTACAACACACCACTACCACACACAAAAACTATCACACACTACCACTACCACACACCACAACCACTACCACACACCACTACCACACACCACCACCACACACCATCACTACCACACACCACTACCACTACCACACACCACTACCACACACCACAACTATCACACACTACCACTACCACACACCACTACCACTACCACACACCACTACCACACACCACCACCACACACCACCACTACCACACACCACTACTACTACCACACACCACTACTACTACCACACACCACTACCACTACCACACACCACTACTACCACACACCACTACCACACACCACTACCACACACCACCACACACCACCACTACCACACACCACTACCACTACCACACACCACTACCAGTGCCACACACCACTACCACTACCACACACCACAACTATCACACACTACCACTACCACACACCACTACCACACACCACAACTATCACACACTGCCACTACCACACACCACCACCACACAGCACCATTACCACACACCACTAACACTACCACATACCACTACCACTACCACACACCACTACCACTACCACATACCACTACCACTACCACACACCACTACCACACACCACTACCTCACACCACCACCACACACCACCACTACCACACACCACTACCACTACCACACACCACTATCACACACCACCACCACACACCACCACTACCACACACCACTACCACTACTACACACCACTAACACACACCACTACCACTACCACACACCACTACCACAACTATTACACACTACCACTACCACACACCACTATCACACACCACCACCACACACCACCACTACCACACACCACTACCACTACTACACACCACTAACACACACCACTACCACACACCACCACCACACACCACTATCACACACCACCACCACACACCACCACT
The DNA here is from genome assembly GCF_036320965.1 of Panulirus ornatus. NCBI lineage: Eukaryota > Metazoa > Arthropoda > Malacostraca > Decapoda > Palinuridae > Panulirus > Panulirus ornatus. The sequence goes on along the minus strand of NC_092286.1, from coordinate 20,835,182 downwards.
ACCACATACCACTACCACTACCACACACCACTACCACACACCACCACTACCACACACCACCACCACTACCACACACCACAACCACTACCACACACCACAACCACTACCACACACCACTACCACTACCACTACCAAACACCACTACCACACACCACCACTACCACACACACCACTACCACACACCACTACTACCACACACCACTACCACACACAACCACTATCACACACTACCACTACCACACCCCACTACCACACACCACTACCACACACCACCACTACCACACACCACTACCACTACCACACACCACTATCACACACCACTAACACACACTACCACTACCACACCCCACTACCACACACCACCACCACACACCACCACTACCACACACTACCACTACCACACCCCACTACCACACACCACTATCACCACCACTACCACACACCACTACCACTACCATATACCACTACCACACACCACTACCACACACCACAACTATCACACACTACCACTATCACACACCACTACCACACCCCACTACCACACACCACTATCACACACCACCACTACCACACACCACTACCACTACCATATACCACTACCACACACCACTACCACACACCACAACTATCACACACTACCACTATCACACACCACTACCACACACCACTACCACACACACCACCACCACCACACATTGTAGTAATAATCATCAATTTGCCTGAGTGGTGCCACAGTGGTGTGTGACACTGTGTTCATCTCAAGGTCTTGTTGCCAAGGATAACATAACTGACCCACACACACACTAACACAGCAGACCACCACCACCTCGACTGCAACCTAGCCAACTGAACTACACCACTACTGCCACTGAACTATACCACTACTGCCACTGAACTACACTACTACTGCCACTGAACTACACCACTACTGCCACTGAACTACACTACTGCCACTGAACTACACCACTACTGCCACCGAACTACACCACTACTGCCACTGAACTACTTCAGTACTGCGACTGAACACCTTCAGTACTGTGACTGAACTACTTCAGTACTGTGACTGAACTTCAGTACTGCGACCGAACACCTTCAGTACTGTGACTGAACACCTTCAGTACTGTGACTGAACTTCAGTACTGCGACTGAACACCTTCAGTACTGTGACTGAACTACTTCAGTACTGTGACTGAACACCTTCAGTACTGTGACTGAACTACTTCAGTACTGCTTCAGTACTGTGACTGAACTTCAGTACTGCGAATACCTGAACACCTTCAGTACTGTGACTGAACTACTTCAGTACTGTGACTGAACACCTTCAGTACTGTGACTGAACTACTTCAGTACTGTGACTGAACTTCAGTACTGCGACTGAACACCTTCAGTACTGTGACTGAACTTCAGTACTGCGACTGAACACCTTCAGTACTGTGACTGAACTACTTCAGTACTGTGACTGAACACCTTCAGTACAGTGACTGAACTACTTCAGTACTGTGACTGAACTTCAGTACTGCGACTGAACACCTTCAGTACTGTGACTGAACTACTTCAGTACTGTGACTGAACTTCAGTACTGCGACTGAACACCTTCAGTACTGTGACTGAACTACTTCAGTACTGTGACTGAACTACTTCAGTACTGTGACTGAACTTCAGTACTGTGACTGAACACCTTCAGTACTGTGACTGAACTACTTCAGTACTGTGACTGAACTACTTCAGTACTGTGACTGAACTTCAGTACTCTGACTGAACACCTTCAGTACTGTGACTGAACACCTTCAGTACTGTGACTGAACTACTTCACTACTGTGACTGAACTTCAGTACTGCGACTGAACACCTTCAGTACTGTGACTGAACTACTTCAGTACTGTGACTGAATCGCTTGAGTACTGTGACTGAACCCCTTGTATACGACCTGTTAACCCCTTGTATACGACACGTGTCACATGGTGACAGTGGTGTCACATGTGTCACACGGTGCGAGTAACACTTGTGTCACAAGAGAGAGAGAGAGAGAGAGAGAGAGAGAGAGAGAGAGAGAGAGAGAGAGAGAGAGAGAGAGAGAGAGAGAGAGAGAGAGAGAGAGAGAGAGAGAGAGAGAGAATATAACGCAGTTCCTTTCATGTGATCAATATTATCGGAAAAGCCCAAGATGTCATCACATCTGATATAGATACATGAATAAGAGACGCTTCCAGTAAATGTTGATAATATATATGTTAATGACACTGATAACACACACACACACACACACACACACACACACACACACACACACACACACACACACACATATATATATATATATATATATATATATATATATATATATATATATATATATATATATATATATATATATATATATATATATATATATATATATCTTTTGTTTCAAACTATTCGCCATTTCCCGTGTTAGCGAGGTAGCGTCAAGAACAGAGGACTGGGCCTCAGAGGGAATATCCTCACCTGGCCCCCTTCTCTGTTCCTTCTTTTGGAAAATTAAAAAAAAAAAAAAGAGAGGGGAGGATTTCCAGCCCCCCTTCGCTCCCTCCCCTTTTAGTCGCCTTCTACGACACGCAGGGAATACGTGGCAAGTATTCTTTCTCTTTTTTTCTTCAAATTCTTACAACAACGAGGCAATTAATTGAAGCGTCTGGCTGCGTCCCAGAACAGTTAAATGGTTCACTTAAGCCTGTAGCTTTAAACTACATACAAGGACTTGTAGCTTTAGTCTACACTTAAAAACGTTGCTTTAATCTACACTTAAATAATGTAGCTTTAGTCTACACTTAAAGAATGTAGCTTTAATTTACACTTAGATATTGTAGCTTTAGTCTACACTTAAAGAATGTAGCTTTAATTTACTTTTGAATATTATAGCTTTAGTCTACACTTTAAAAATGTAGCTTTAATTTACACTTAAATGATGTAGCTTTAGTCTACACTTAAAAAATTTAGCTTTAATTTACAGTTAAATAATGTAGCTTTAGTCTACACTTAAAGAATGTAGCTTTAGTGTACACTTAAATAGTACAGCTTTAGCCTACAATCAAAGATGTAGCTTTAGTATACACTTAAATGATATAACTTTAGTCTACACTTAAAGAATGTAGCTTTATTATACACTGAAATGATACAGCTTTAGTCTACACTTAAAGAATGTAACTTTATTCTACACTTAAAGAATGTAGCTTTAGTATACACATTAGGAATGTAGTTTTAGTCTACACTTAAAGAATGTAGCTTTAGTCTACACTTGAATAGTACAACTTTAGTCTACACTCAAAGAATGTATCTCTAGAATACACTTAGATGATACAGCTTTAGTCTACACTTAAAGAATGTAGCTTGAGTCTACAGTTAAAGAATGTAGCTTTAGTCTACACTTTAGGAATGTAGCTTTAGTCTACACTTAAATAATACAGCTTTAGTATACACTTAAGGAATGTAGCTTTAGTATACACTTTAGGAATGTAGCTTTAGTATACACTTAAGGAATGTAGCTTTAGTATACACTTAAGGAACGTAGCTTTAGTATACACTTAAGGAATGTAGCTTTAGTATACACTTAAGGAACGTAGCTTTAGTATACACTTAAGGAATGTAGCTTTAGTATACACTTAAGGAATGTAGCTTTAGTATACACTTTAGGAATGTAGCTTTAGTATACACTTAAGGAACGTAGCTTTAGTATACACTTAAGGAATGTAGCTTTAGTATACACTTTAGGAATGTAGCTTTAGTATACACTTAAGGAATGTAGCTTTAGTATACACTTAAGGAACGTAGCTTTAGTATACACTTAAGGAATGTAGCTTTAGTATACACTTAAGGAATGTAGCTTTAGTATACACTTTAGGAATGTAGCTTTAGTATACACTTTAGGAATGTAGCTTTAGTATACACTTAAGGAACGTAGCTTTAGTATACACTTAAGGAATGTAGCTTTAGTATACACTTAAGGAACGTAGCTTTAGTATACACTTAAGGAATGTAGCTTTAGTATACACTTTAGGAATGTAGCTTTAGTCTACACTGAAACAATACACCTTTAGTCTACATTTAGATAATGTAGCTTTAGTATACACTCACAAACTGTAGCTTGAGTCTTCCTAGTATTGTCACCCAGATGTTCTGCCTTCCTAGTACCACGCAACAGGTGAGCTGTGCCAGGCGCCAAGGACCACGTGACAAAGATCGCAATGAATTAAAAGCGAAGGAAAACGGGGAAACGGTTCAAGCCATAGAAAATGGGTGGCGGGAGCGGCTCATGGGACGACACCGATCAGGACGACCCCTAAACACGACAGCTGAACGACCCCCACCCCCCCCCCCTCATCCCCCACCTCTAAGGGGGTTGGATGAACAGCTGGGTTGACTGTGGGCCAACTGTCCTCAACAAACGGGGATTCGAACCCATACCCTGCCGGACCTGTGACCGAATACGTCACCGTCTGGACCGCTAACCGTGATCACATCAAACAACAACATGATTAAATGTAATCAAAAGAAGAGAAATAATCATCCACGTCGGTGTAGCAAGGACACAGAACAAAGACACTGAGAACAAGAACACCAGAGACTCGCCTCATGAACAAAGAACAAACACAGACACGGAACAAGAACGAAGAACAAACACAGACACGGAACAAGAACAAACAAACACAGACACGGAACAAGAACGAAGAACAAACACAGACACGGAACAAGAACAAACAAACACAGACACGGAACAAGAACAAAGAACAAACACAGACACGGAACAAGAACAAAGAACAAACACAGACACGGAACAAGAACAAAGAGCTGGTCCAGACGAGAGGGTTAAGTGGAGGCCATTCTTCACCAACCAAAAAACAACAAAAAACAAAAAAAAAAAAACTGACAAACTAACAAATTAAAACAAGGACAGAGGAGATGGTGACCTTGAAGCACATTCCCCTCCCCCTCCCCCCCACCCTGACCTCCTCCTCCTCCTCCTCTTCCTCCTCTTCCTCATCTTCCTCTTCCTTCTCTTCCTCCTCTTCCTTCTCTTCCTCCTCTTCCTCTTCCTCCTCTATCTTGTATGGTTGTCTATTGTCCACGGATCCAATATACATCTCCAGGGCTTCACTCACTCATAAACCTGTTGCTGTCTAGTTCCATTCCCTTGAGCGGTCACTCCCTCCAAGGTTTTCTACAGTTCCAAATACCCGCCCCCCCCCCCCCCCCTCGCCCCCAACTGCCCAAGACAAAGTGGCCTTTCGCACCGCTGCCTCGATAGATGCAGTCACCCAGGTATACATATGTCTACTTCAACGACAGAATAATCTCCATGTATAACCTATGTATGCCAAGATCTGTATAGAGCTGAAGATATAAGTCTCTATGGACGAGTTATGTAAAGGCTTCTGTCATGACTTTCGACATTTCGCATTGTATTTAATAGGTTGTGGCATAAGGCTTTTCTTTCCAAACTTCTCTTTCCATTGGCTTTTCTGCTCTTCTTTGTTCTACAGGCATGGCTTCCTCTCACTCTATCGGTGCCACTTAGGGGTTATGATCTATCAACTCGTCTCTCTTCTTACCGTGACTAACCTTTCTTCAACCTGTAATACACATCATACAAACATATGTGAATCAAACACACATTTCATCATTCGTTTCCTTGCCTCCTGACTCCAGAAATCATTCTTTTTCTCGAACTGAACATATTTCGTCTCTTTAATTCATACCTGGGCATATATATATATATATATATATATATATATATATATATATATATATATATATATATATATATATATATATATATATATATATATATATATATATATATATTATCCCTGGGGATAGGGGAGAAAGAATACTTCCCACGTATTCCCTGCGTGTCGTAGAAGGCGACTAAAAGGGGAGGGAGCGGGGGGCTGGAAATCCTCCCCTCTCAATTTTTTTTGATTTTCCAAAAAAAGGAACAGAGAAGGGGGCCAGGTGAGGATATTCCCTCAATGGCCCAGTCCTCTGTTCTTAACGCTTCCTCGCTAACGCGGGAAATGGCGAATAGTTTGAAAAAGAAAAAAAAAAAAAAATATATATATATATATATATATATATATATATATATATATATATATATATATATATATATATATATATATATATATATATATACCGGAACCTGAGCCAGGTACCCATTTTATTGAAACAGCTGGGTTAACTACTTTGGACCGACTGCCGAAAAAACTAGGATTCGAACCCATACCATACTCGAACCTGGACGGGAGGGCGGGCTGTGAATGCGTCACGATCAGGACTGTTAACCCGTGCACCACAGGATAGACCAGCTGTAGTGTGGTTATCAAGCTCGATTATCTCTGGTTAGGTTGGTCCAATAATGCAATCTCGATCTAAGCATATTTCTCTGACTCTTCTCTGATCTCTTCACGCCCTCACGAACAATGGAATCACGATTACTTTCAAGCGCCACACGATTACTTTTAGGATTTCGTCTTGTGTGTGTGTGTGTGTGTGTGTGTGTGTGTGTGTGTGTGTGTGTGTGTGTGTGTGTGTGTGAATATGTTATACTACATTTCATATATGTAACACACCACATGTGACTGACATGTAACACAACATACATGTCTAACATCTGCATCACAACATATGCGCCTGACACGTGACGCAACATACGCGCGCCACATATGTAGCAGCGTCACATATGTAGCAGCGTCACATATGTAGCAGCGTCACATATGTAGCCAGGTTTAGTGGGAATATGTGACGCAGTTTAGGGGGTCATAGTGGCCCCAGAACTTATCATTCATGATACAGTAATGAGACGTGGGGGGGGGGGGGGCTGTATTTCATGTGTGGCGAGGTGGCGACGGGAATGGATGAAGGCAGTAAGTATGAATATGTATGTGTGTGTATATATGAATATGTACGTGTGTGTATGGATATATGTACACGTCTGTGTATGTATTGTATACGTTGAAATGTATAGGTATGTATATGTGCGTGTGTGGACGTGTATGTATATACATGTGTATGTGGGTGGGTTTGGGCCATCCTTTCGTCTGTTTCCTTGCGCTACCTCGCTAACGCGGGAGACAGCGACTAAGTATAATAGATAGATGAATAGATATATGCATATTGCACAAGACCTCACAAGTTGACGTAAGATATTCAAATGTGCTTTCTTTTTCATAAGGATGAAAGTCTTCCATGTTCGACACCAGGAGCTGAGCTGTCGCCCCTCCTCTTCCTTCCATAACTACCTCCTCCTCCCGGCTCCTCCTCCTCCTCCTCCTCCTCCTCCCCCTCCTGCACACGGCTCCTCAACGGAGGAGGGAGGCATCAGATGGACGCCTGCAACTCTCGTGGTCATCCCGGTAGTCCAAACCATCACAACGTGTTTCCTTCCTTCATCCCCGCCGCTACCACCACCACCACCACCTCTCTCTCTCTCTCTCTCTCTCTCTCTCTCTCTCTTCCTCCTCCTCCTCCGCCCCGCCCCCATCACACCCGTGTGGGAGGTACATCTCTCCCAGTGTCACCCTCTCGCGTCGCCCCACAACACGACATGCACCCCACACCACCCCACACCACCCCACACCACCCCACACCACCCCACACCCCACACCACCCCACACCACCCCACACCACCCCACCCACCACACACCCACACCCACACCCACCACCCCCACACCCACACACCACCACCCACACACCCACCACCCCACACCACCCCACACCACCACACACCACCCCACACCCACACCACCCCACCACCACCCACCCCACACCCCCACCACACCCCACACCCACCCCCACACCACCCCACACCACCCCACACCACCCCACCACCACCCCACACCCCACACCACCCCACACCACCCACACCACCCCACACCACACCACCCCACACCCACCACCCCACACCAACCCCACACCACCCCACACCCACACACCCCACACCCACCCCACACCACCCACACCCCACACCACCCCAACACCCCACACCACCCCACACCACCCCACCACCACCCCACACCACCCCACACCACCCCCACCCCACACCACCCCACACCACCCCAACCACACCACCCCACACACCCACACCCCACACCCCACACCCCACACCACCCCACACCCACACCCCACCACCCCACACCACCCCACACACCCCACACCACCCCACACCCACCCCCACACCACCCCACACCCCACACCCCCCACACCACACCACCCCACACCACACACCCCCACACCACCCACACCACACACCACCCCACACCACCCCCACACCACCCCACACCACCCCACACCACCCCACACCCACACCCCCACACCACACCCCACACCACCCACACCACCCACACCCCACACCACCCCACACCACCCCACACCACCCCACCACCCCACACCACCCACACCACCCCACACCCCACACCACCCACACCACCCCACACCACCCCACACCACCCCACACCACCCCACACCCCACACCACCCCACACCACCCCACACCACCCCCACACCACCCCACACCCCCCCACACCACCCCACACCCCACACCCACCCCACACCACCCCACACCACACACCACCCACACCCACACCACCCCACACCACCCCACACCCACCCCACACACCACACCACCACCACCCCACACCACCCCACACCACACACCACCCCACACCACCACCCCACACCCCCCCACACCACCCCCACACCACCCCACCCCCACACCCCACCCCCCCACACCCACACCACCCCACACCCCACACCACCCCACCACCCCCACACCACCCCACACCACCCCACACCACACACCACCCCACACCACCCACACCCCCACACCACCCCACACCACCCCACCACCCCACACCACCCCCACACCACCCCACACCCCCACACCACCCCACACCACCCCACACCACACACCACCCCACACACCACCCCACACCACCCCACACCACCACACCCCACCCCACCCCCACCCACACCACCCCACACCACCCCCACACCACCCACACACACACCACCCCACACCACCCCACACCACCCACACCACCACACACCACCACCACCCCACACCACCCCACACCACCACCACACCACCCCACCCCACACCACCCCACACCACCCACACCACCACCCCACACCACCCCACACCCCCCACCCCACACCACCCCACACCACCCCCACACCACACACCACCCCCACCACCCCACACCCACACCACCCCACACCACCCCCACCCCCCACACCACCCCACACCACCCCACACCACACCCACCCCACACCACCCCACACCCCACACCACCCCACACCCCACACCACCCCACACCCACACACACCCCCCACACCCCACACCACCCCACACCACCCACACCCCCACACCACCCCACACCCACACCACCCCACACCACACACCACCCCACACCACCCCCACACCCACCCCACACCACCACACACCACCCCACACCCACCCCCACACCCCACACCACCCCACACCCCACCCACCCCACACCACCCCACACCACCCCCACACCACCCCACACACACACCACCACCCACACCACCCACACCACCCCACACCCCACACCACCCCACACCACCCCACCACCCCACACCACCCCACACCCCACACACCCACCCCACACCCCCACACCACCCCACACCACCCCACACCCCACACCCCACACCACCCCACACCACCCCACACCACCCCACACCCCACACCACCCCACACCCCACACCACCCCCACCACCCACACCACCCCACACCCCACACCACCCCACACCACAGCCCACACCACCCCACACCACACACCACCCCACACCACACAACACCCCACACCACCCCACACCACCCCACACCACACCACCACCCCACACCACCCCACACCACCCCACACCACCCACACCACACACCACCCCACACCACCCCACACCCCACACCACCCCACACCACACACCACCCCACACCACCCCACACCCCACACCACCCCACACCACCCCCACCACCCACCACCCCACACCACCCCACACCACACACCACCCCACACCCCACACCACCCCACACCACACACCACCCCCACACCCCACACCCACACCACCCCACACCCCACACCACCCCACACCCACACCACCCACACCCCACACCACCCCACACCACCCACCACCCCACACCCCACACACCCCACACCACACACCACCCCACACCACCCCACACCCCACACCCCACACCACCCCACACCCCACACCACCCCCCACACCACCCCACACCCCACACCACCCCACACCACCCCACACCACACACCACCCCACACCACCCCACACCCACACCCCACACCACCCCACACCCCACACCACCCCACACCCTCTCGTCCTCCTCCGTCTAACCTAACCTTCTGCTCCGTCATGCTGTATTTTCGCCTAACCCTACGGTGGAGATGCGTCTTCACTTGGGGTGTTCTCAGTCGAGCCCTTTTGGACTGGATCCTTCGTCTCTTGATATGATCCTCCTAAGGCAAGACCTTGTCAGTTAAGCCTCCTTTAACCTCTCATCCTTGTATCCCGCCCGCGCCTCTGAGCGTATTCATGCTCGCCATGAATACGCTATTGTTTTTCCTAAGTGCTGGACGGTGGGTGGGTGGGAGAGGCAAGGGTGGGAGGGGAAGGTCTGATATTAAGTGTTCGCGTTGTCTCTGAATTGCTTCATTATAAACCCTCCTCTCCCTCCGCCCTTCCATCTTTTGCCAGCTCAGACTGCTCCGCTTTTCGCCTCGTCTTGACGCTCCGGGACACTTTAAAGTTGTCTGCGGGGGCCTTCATAGATCAACTCGGCCCTATAGAAGATCCCAGAGAACCATCGACATATCTCTTTGCAAACCTTGAACCAAATCAACAGATTACATCCTGCCCCTCATCTACCATCGCTCATATATATATATATATATATATATATATATATATATATATATATATATATATATATATATATATATATATATATATATATATATATATATATATATATATGCCAGAGAAAACGCAGGTCCAAAAAAGGACCTTTTAAGATCATGTTGCTTCTACTGATGAGTGAGTTAGAATGATATCAAGCGAATTGTTAAGTCATGGGGTCACTAGACGAGGTCACTAGACGGTGGTGACTTTATAGGGGTCACTGGACAGGCTTATATCAGAAGAGGTCACTAGCCGGTGGTCATCTGATAGGGTCACTGGACAGGGTTAGGTTAGGCGAGGTCACTAGACGGGGGAGGAGACGAGGTCACTAGACAGGGGAGGAGACGAGGTCACTAGACGGGGGAACACCAGACGAGGTCACTAGACGGGGGAGGAGACGAGGTCACTAGACGGGGGAACACCAGACGAGGTCACTAGACGGGGGAGGAGACGAGGTCACTAGACGGGGGAACACCAGACTGGGTCACTGGACGCTCGGGTACGGGACGTTGTCTCCAGACTGTCGCGACGGCACTGGCTCACTTCCGTCATGGGACGGGATCGCCCTAGACAGCGTAAAAACTAACCTCATCAAACAGGGTCACTGGACGGTGTCACTGCATGGAGGAGACTGGATGGGAGTCACGAGACGCGGTCCCTGGATGGGAGGAGTAGACACCAGCCGGGGAGGCGGAGGAGACAAGATGTGGAGGGAGGGAGTGGATGGATGTGGGAAGGGGCGAGGGTGGGGGTGGGGGGTGTTCGCTAGCCGTGAGGGGACATGAAGGACGAAAAGAAAATAACATGATGTCCCCTCACAAGTCCCCTCACGCCATGGTCAAGTGAGTCGGGGAGGCCAAGCTTTTTAATTGTCTTAATTACAAAACAACATTTGTTGGTCTGTGTGAGACGTCGCTAGACACTCGGTCCAAACTCTGCCCGGATGGTCTGGCAACTAACGCGGGGAAAAAACGAATGCTATAAAAATGGACAGGTATTTGTTCGTTCGTACACTAGGCAAATCTACCTCATCTGTCTATCTGTCTATCTATCTGTCTGTCTTATCAATCTATCTATCATCATTCACTCCAGCCTCTCGCGCTCCAGTGAGAGAGAGAGAGAGAGAGAGAGAGAGAGAGAGAGAGAGAGAGAGAGAGAGAGAGAGAGAGAGAGAGAGAGAGAGAGAGAGAGAGAGAGAGAGAGAGAGAGAGAGAGAGAGAGATAATGTCATCTCATTACTGCGTCAGCAAACGAAATTGGGGGAATTAGCTCTCTCTCTCTCTCTCTCTCTCTCTCTCTCTCTCTCTCTCTCTCTCTCTCTCTCTCTCTCTCACCGACGGGGACATAAATGTAGTCACAGATATCATAATTGTCTGATATGTAGTTAGGAGGAAGATAAGGTCACAAAGCTCTGGTTGACCTGACACACACACTTGTCCCACTGACCTCGAGGAGACAACGGAGCGCAACAGGAAACAGGAGACGTGTGAGAATGTCAACAGATACAACAGACATTAGAGAGACAACAGATACAACAGACATTAGATAGACAACAGATACAACAGAAATTAGATAGACAACAGATACAACAGAAATTAGAGAGACAACAGATACAACAGAAATTAGATAGACAACAGATACAACAGAAATTAGATAGACAATAGATACAACAGAAATTAGAGAGACAACAGATACAACAGAAATTAGATAGACAACAGATACAACAGACATTAGATAGACAACAGATACAACAGAAATTAGAGAGACAACAGATACAACAGAAATTAGAGAGACAACAGATACAACAGAAATTAGATAGACAACAGATACAACAGAAATTAGATAGACAACAGATACAACAGAAATTAGATAGACAACAGATACAACAGAAATTAGAGAGACAACAGATACAACAGACATTAGATAGACAACAGATACAACAGAAATTAGATAGACAACAGATACAACAGACATTAGAGAGACAACAGATACAACAGACATTAGATAGACAACAGATACAACAGAAATTAGATAGACAACAGATACAACAGAAATTAGATAGACAACAGATACAACAGAAATTAGAAAGACAACAGATACAACAGACATTAGAGAGACAACAGATACAACAGACATTAGATAGACAACAGATACAACAGAAATTAGATAGACAACAGATACAACAGAAATTAGATAGACAACAGATACAACAGAAATTAGATAGACAACAGATACAACAGAAATTAGATAGACAACAGATACAACAGACATTAGATAGACAACAGATACAACAGAAATTAGATAGACAACAGATTCAACAGACATTAGATAGACAACAGATACAACAGAAATTAGATAGATAACAGATACAACAGAAATTAGATAGACAACAGATACAACAGACATTAGATAGATAACAGATACAACAGAAATTAGATAGATAACAGATACAACAGACATTAGATAGATAACAGATACAACAGACATTAGATAGACAACAGATACAACAGACATTAGATAGACAACAGATACAACAGACCTTAGATAGATAAAAGATACCACAGACATTAGATTAGATAACAGATACAACAGACATTAGATAGATAACAGATACAACAGACGTTAGATAGACAACAGATACAACAGACATTAGATAGACAACAGATACAACAGACATTAGATAGACAACAGATACAACAGAAATTAGATAGATAACAGATACAACAGACATTAGATAGATAACAGATACAACAGACATTAGATAGATAACAGATACAACAGACATTAGATAGACAACAGATACAACAGACATTAGATAGATAACAGATACAACAGACATTAGATAGACAACAGATACAACAGACATTAGATAGACAACAGATACAACAGACATTAGATAGATAACAGATACAACAGACAATAGATAGACAACAGATACAACAGACATTAGATAGACAACAGATACAACAGACATTAGATAGACAACAGATACAACAGACATTAGATAGACAACAGATACAACAGACATTAGATAGACAACAGATACAACAGACATTAGATAGACAACAGATACAACAGACATTAGATAGACAACAGATACAACAGACATTAGATAGACAACAGATACAACAGACATTAGATAGACAACAGATACAACAGACATTAGATAGACAACAGATACAACAGACATTAGATAGACAACAGATACAACAGACATTAGATAGACAACAGATACAACAGACATTAGATAGACAACAGATACAACAGACATTAGATAGACAACAGATACAACAGACATTAGATAGACAACAGATACAACAGACATTAGATAGACAACAGATACAACAGACATTAGATAGACAACAGATACAACAGACATTAGATAGACAACAGATACAACAGACATTAGATAGACAACAGATACAACAGACATTAGATAGACAACAGATACAACAGACATTAGATAGACAACAGATACAACAGACATTAGATAGACAACAGATACAACAGACATTAGATAGACAACAGATACAACAGACATTAGATAGACAACAGATACAACAGACATTAGATAGACAACAGATACAACAGACATTAGATAGACAACAGATACAACAGACATTAGATAGACAACAGATACAACAGACATTAGATAGACAACAGATACAACAGACATTAGATAGACAACAGATACAACAGACATTAGATAGACAACAGATACAACAGACATTAGATAGACAACAGATACAACAGACATTAGATAGACAACAGATACAACAGACATTAGATAGACAACAGATACAACAGACATTAGATAGACAACAGATACAACAGACATTAGATAGACAACAGATACAACAGACATTAGATAGACAACAGATACAACAGACATTAGATAGACAACAGATACAACAGACATTAGATAGACAACAGATACAACAGACATTAGATAGACAACAGATACAACAGACATTAGATAGACAACAGATACAACAGACATTAGATAGACAACAGATACAACAGACATTAGATAGACAACAGATACAACAGACATTAGATAGACAACAGATACAACAGACATTAGATAGACAACAGATACAACAGACATTAGATAGACAACAGATACAACAGACATTAGATAGACAACAGATACAACAGACATTAGATAGACAACAGATACAACAGACATTAGATAGACAACAGATACAACAGACATTAGATAGACAACAGATACAACAGACATTAGATAGACAACAGATACAACAGACATTAGATAGACAACAGATACAACAGACATTAGATAGACAACAGATACAACAGACATTAGATAGACAACAGATACAACAGACATTAGATAGACAACAGATACAACAGACATTAGATAGACAACAGATACAACAGACATTAGATAGACAACAGATACAACAGACATTAGATAGACAACAGATACAACAGACATTAGATAGACAACAGATACAACAGACATTAGATAGACAACAGATACAACAGACATTAGATAGACAACAGATACAACAGACATTAGATAGACAACAGATACAACAGACATTAGATAGACAACAGATACAACAGACATTAGATAGACAACAGATACAACAGACATTAGATAGACAACAGATACAACAGACATTAGATAGACAACAGATACAACAGACATTAGATAGACAACAGATACAACAGACATTAGATAGACAACAGATACAACAGACATTAGATAGACAACAGATACAACAGACATTAGATAGACAACAGATACAACAGACATTAGATAGACAACAGATACAACAGACATTAGATAGACAACAGATACAACAGACATTAGATAGACAACAGATACAACAGACATTAGATAGACAACAGATACAACAGACATTAGATAGACAACAGATACAACAGACATTAGATAGACAACAGATACAACAGACATTAGATAGACAACAGATACAACAGACATTAGATAGACAACAGATACAACAGACATTAGATAGACAACAGATACAACAGACATTAGATAGACAACAGATACAACAGACATTAGATAGACAACAGATACAACAGACATTAGATAGACAACAGATACAACAGACATTAGATAGACAACAGATACAACAGACATTAGATAGACAACAGATACAACAGACATTAGATAGACAACAGATACAACAGACATTAGATAGACAACAGATACAACAGACATTAGATAGACAACAGATACAACAGACATTAGATAGACAACAGATACAACAGACATTAGATAGACAACAGATACAACAGACATTAGATAGACAACAGATACAACAGACATTAGATAGACAACAGATACAACAGACATTAGATAGACAACAGATACAACAGACATTAGATAGACAACAGATACAACAGACATTAGATAGACAACAGATACAACAGACATTAGATAGACAACAGATACAACAGACATTAGATAGACAACAGATACAACAGACATTAGATAGACAACAGATACAACAGACATTAGATAGACAACAGATACAACAGACATTAGATAGACAACAGATACAACAGACATTAGATAGACAACAGATACAACAGACATTAGATAGACAACAGATACAACAGACATTAGATAGACAACAGATACAACAGACATTAGATAGACAACAGATACAACAGACATTAGATAGACAACAGATACAACAGACATTAGATAGACAACAGATACAACAGACATTAGATAGACAACAGATACAACAGACATTAGATAGACAACAGATACAACAGACATTAGATAGACAACAGATACAACAGACATTAGATAGACAACAGATACAACAGACATTAGATAGACAACAGATACAACAGACATTAGATAGACAACAGATACAACAGACATTAGATAGACAACAGATACAACAGACATTAGATAGACAACAGATACAACAGACATTAGATAGACAACAGATACAATCAACTTCAGACCAGCGAAGAAAACTCTCGCCATAGGATTTCCTCGCTTCGAATGCTACTGATTGGAGCGCAGCCTGGATAAGGGAGGCGCCCTTCAGGACGGCCTAATGGTAAGGATACACCTCCCTCCCCCTCCCCCCCCCCCTCAAGCAGTCCTATCCATGTAATATGGGGCTTCTGCAGCGCCCAGAGAGCTGGCCACGTCCAACGGCCGGAACCACAGTGTGTGTGTGTGTGTGTGTGTGTGTGTGTGTGTGTGGCTTCGTTGACAACACTGCAGGTACCAGAACGACCTGTGGTTGTGTCATGGCAACACTGCAGGTACCAGGACGACCTTTGGTTGTGTCATGGCAACACTGCAGGTACCAGGACGATCTTTGTTTATGTCATGGCAACACTGCAGGTACAAGAACGACCTTTGGTTGTGTCATGACAACAATGCAGGTACCAGGACGATCTTTGTTTATGTCATGGCAACACTGCAGGTACCAGGACAACCTTTGGTTGTGTCATGGCAACACTGCAGGTACCAGGACGACCTGTGGTGGTGTCATGGCAACACTGCAGGTACCAGGACGACCTTTGGTTATGTCATGGCAACACTGCAGGTACCAGGACGACCTGTGGTTGTGTCATGGCAACACTGCAGGTACCAGGACGACCTATGGTTGTGTCATGGCAACACTGCAGGTACCAGGACAACCTTTGGTTGTGTCATGGCAACACTGCAGGTACCAGGACAACCTTTGGTTGTGTCATGACAACACTGCAGGTACCAGGACGACCTATGGTTGTGTCATGGTAACACTGCAGGTACCAGGACGACCTATGGTTGTGTCATGGCAACACTGCAGGTACCAGGACGACCTTTGGTTGTGTCATGGTAACACTGCAAGTACCAGAACGACCTTTGGTTGTGTCATGGCAACACTGAAGGTACCAGGACGACCTATGGTTATGTCATGGCAACACTGCAGGTACCAGGACGACCTTTGGTTGTGTCATGGCAACACTGCAGGTACCAGGACGACCTTTGGTTGTGTCATGGCAACACTGCAGGTACCAGGACGACCTTTGGTTGTGTCATGGCAACACTGCAGGTACCAGGACGACCTTTGGTTGTGTCATGGTAACACTGCAGGTACCAGGACGACCTATGGTTATGTCATGGCAACACTGCAGGTACCAGGACGACTTGTGGTTGTGTCATGGCAACACTGCAGGTACCAGGACAACCTTTGGTTGTGTCATGGCAACACTGCAGGTACCAGGACGACCTTTGGTTGTGTCATGGCAACACTGCAGGTACCAGGACAACCTTTGGTTGTGTCATGGCAACACTGCAGGTACCAGGACGACCTTTGGTTGTGTCATGGCAACACTGCAGGTACCAGGACGACCTTTGGTTGTGTCATGGTAACACTGCAGGTACCAGGACGACCTATGGTTATGTCATGGCAACACTGCAGGTACCAGGACGACTTGTGGTTGTGTCATGGCAACACTGCAGGTACCAGGACAACCTTTGGTTGTGTCATGGCAACACTGCAGGTACCAGGACAACCTTTGGTTGTGTCATGGCAACACTGCAGGTACCAGGACGACCTTTGGTTGTGTCATGGCAACACTGCAGGTACCAGGACAACCTTTGGTTGTGTCATGGCAACACTGCAGGTACCAGGACGACCTATGGTTGTGTCATGGCAACACTGCAGGTACCAGGACAACCTTAGGTTGTGTCATGGCAACACTGCAGGTACCAGGACAACCTTTGGTTGTGTCATGGCAACACTGCAGGTACCAGGACGACCTATGGTTGTGTCATGGCAAGACTGCAGGTACCAGGACGACCTTTGGTTGTGTCATGGCAACACTGCAGGTACCAGGACAACCTATGGTTGTGTCATGGCAACAATGCAGGTACCAGGACGACCTTTGGTTGTGTCATGGCAACATTGCAGGTACCAGGACAACCTTTGGTTGTGTCATTGCAACACTGCAGGTACCAGGACAACCTTTGGTTGTGTCATGGCAATACTGCAGGTACCAGGACGACCTATGGTTGTGTCATGGCAAGACTGCAGGTACCAGGACGACCTATAGTTGTGTCATGGCAACACTGCAGGTACCAGGACGACCTTTGGTTGTGTCATGGCAACACTGCAGGTACCAGGACGACCTTTGGTTGTGTCATGGCAACACTGCAGGTACCAGGACGACCTTTGGTTGTGTCATGGCAACACTGCAGGTACCAGAACGACCTATGGTTGTGTCAGGGCAATTTGAGAACTTGGCAACACTGCTGGGACATTACTTAAGACGTAGCAACGTTGCAGGCTCAAGTATAACCTTTGAGGTGGCAACACTGCAGTTGTACAGGGTTAGCCTCCGTGCGTGGCAACACTGCAGGTTGTTGGAGCGCATTAAGAAAGGCTTGTGGCAACGATGACCTTGTCATGAACCCATTCTCTCTCTCTCTCTCTCTCTCTCTCTCTCTCTCTCTCTCTCTCTCTCTCTCTCTCTCTCTCTCTCTCTCTCTCTCTCTCTCTCTCTCTCTCTCTCTCTGTAGTCTACAAATAGGAGCCCAATTAAGTCATCAAGCCTACATAACAGCAAGGGGAGCGTCACCAAGCCTCCATAACAGTAAGGGGAGCATCACCAAGCCCCCATAACAGTAAGGGGAGCATCACCAAGCCTCCATAACAGTAAGGGGAGCATCACCAAGCCTCCATAACAGTAAGGGGAGCATCACCAAGCCTACATAACAGTAAGGGGAGCATCACCAAGCCTACATAACAGTAAGGGGAGCATCACCAAGCCTCCATAACAGCAAGGGGAGCGTCACCAAGCCTCCATAACAGTAAGGGGAGCATCACCAAGCCTCCATAACAGTAAGGGGAGCATCACCAAGCCTCCATAACAGTAAGGGGAGCGTCACCAGGCCTACATAACAGCAAGGGGAGCGTCACCAGGCCTACATAACAGTAAGGGGAGCGTCACCAAGCCTCCATAACAGTAAGGGGAGCATCACCAAGCCTTCATAACAGTAAGGGGAGCATCACCAAGCCTCCATAACAGTAAGGGGAGCGTCACCAGGCCTACATAACAGCAAGGGGAGCGTCACCAAGCCTCCATAACAGTAAGGGGAGCATCACCAAGCCTCCATAACAGTAAGGGGAGCATCACCAAGCCTCCATAACAGTAAGGGGAGCGTCACCAGGCCTACATAACAGTAAGGGGAGCATCACCAAGCCTCCATAACAGTAAGGGGAGCATCACCAAGCCTCCATAACAGTAAGGGGAGCGTCACCAAGCCTCCATAACAGTAAGGGGAGCATCACCAAGCCTCCATAACAGTAAGGGGAGCATCACCAAGCCTCCATAACAGTAAGGGGAGCATCACCAAGCCTCCATAACAGTAAGGGGAGCATCACCAAGCCTCCATAACAGTAAGGGGAGCATCATCAAGCCTCCATAACAGTAAGGGGAGCATCACCAAGCCTCCATAACAGTAAGGGAAGCATCATCAAGCCTACATAACAGTAAGGGGAGCATCACCAAGCCTCCATAACAGTAAGGGGAGCGTCACCAAGCCTACATAACAGTAAGGGGAGCGTCACCAGGCCTACATAACAGCAAGGGGAGCGTCACCAAGCCTCCATAACAGTAAGGGGAGCATCACCAAGCCTCCATAACAGTAAGGGGAGCATCACCAAGCCTCCATAACAGTAAGGGGAGCATCACCAAGCCTCCATAACAGTAAGGGGAGCGTCACCAAGACTACATAACAGCAAGGGGAGCGTCACCAGGCCTACATAACAGCAAGGGGAGCGTCACCAAGCCTCCATAACAGTAAGGGGAGCATCACCAAGCCTCCATAACAGTAAGGGGAGCGTCAACAAGCCTACATAACAGTAAGGGGAGCGTCACCAAGCCTCCATAACAGTAAGGGGAGCATCACCAAGCCTCCATAACAGCAAGGGGAGCGTCACCAAGCCTCCATAACAGTAAGGGGAGCATCACCAAGCCTCCATAACAGTAAGGGGAGCATCACCAAGCCTCCATAACAGTAAGGGGAGAGTCACCAAGACTACATAACAGTAAGGGGAGCGTCACCAAGCCTCCATAACAGTAAGGGGAGCATCACCAAGCCTCCATAACAGTAAGGGGAGCATCACCAAGCCTCCATAACAGTAAGGGGAGCATCACCAAGCCTCCATAACAGTAAGGGGAGCATCACCAAGCCTCCATAACAGTAAGGGGAGCATCATCAAGCCTACATAACAGTAAGGGGAGCGTCACCAAGCCTCCATAACAGTAAGGGGAGCATCATCAAGCCTACATAACAGCAAGGGGAGCGTCACCAAGCCTCCATAACAGTAAGGGGAGCATCACCAAGCCTCCATAACAGTAAGGGGAGCGTCACCAGGCCTACATAACAGTAAGGGGAGCATCACCAAGCCTCCATAACAGTAAGGGGAGCATCACCAAGCCTCCATAACAGTAAGGGGAGCATCACCAAGCCTCCATAACAGTAAGGGGAGCATCACCAAGCCTCCATAACAGTAAGGGGAGCATCACCAAGCCTCCATAACAGTAAGGGGAGCGTCACCAAGCCTCCATAACAGTAAGGGGAGCATCACCAAGCCTCCATAACAGTAAGGGGAGAGTCACCAAGACTACATAACAGTAAGGGGAGCGTCACCAAGCCTCCATAACAGTAAGGGGAGCATCACCAAGCCTCCATAACAGTAAGGGGAGCATCACCAAGCCTCCATAACAGTAAGGGGAGCATCACCAAGCCTCCATAACAGTAAGGGGAGCATCACCAAGCCTCCATAACAGTAAGGGGAGCATCATCAAGCCTACATAACAGTAAGGGGAGCGTCACCAAGCCTCCATAACAGTGAGGGGAGCATCATCAAGCCTACATAACAGCAAGGGGAGCGTCACCAAGCCTCCATAACAGTAAGGGGAGCATCACCAAGCCTCCATAACAGTAAGGGGAGCGTCACCAAGCCTCCATAACAGTAAGGGGAGCATCACCAAGCCTCCATAACAGTAAGGGGAGCATCACCAAGCCTCCATAACAGTAAGGGGAGCATCACCAAGCCTCCATAACAGTAAGGGGAGCATCACCAAGCCTCCATAACAGTAAGGGGAGCATCATCAAGCCTACATAACAGTAAGGGGAGCGTCACCAAGCCTCCATAACAGTAAGGGGAGCATCATCAAGCCTACATAACAGCAAGGGGAGCGTCACCAAGCCTCCATAACAGTAAGGGGAGCATCACCAAGCCTCCATAACAGTAAGGGGAGCATCACCAAGCCTCCATAACAGTAAGGGGAGAGTCACCAAGACTACATAACAGTAAGGGGAGCGTCACCAAGCCTCCATAACAGTAAGGGGAGCATCACCAAGCCTCCATAACAGTAAGGGGAGCATCACCAAGCCTCCATAACAGTAAGGGGAGCATCACCAAGCCTCCATAACAGTAAGGGGAGCATCACCAAGCCTCCATAACAGTAAGGGGAGCATCATCAAGCCTACATAACAGTAAGGGGAGCGTCACCAAGCCTCCATAACAGTAAGGGGAGCATCACCAAGCCTCCATAACAGTAAGGGGAGCATCACCAAGCCTCCATAACAGTAAGGGGAGCATCACCAAGCCTCCATAACAGTAAGGGGAGCGTCACCAAGCCTACATAACAGTAAGGGGAGCGTCACCAAGCCTCCATAACAGTAAGGGGAGCATCACCAAGCCTACATAACAGTAAGGGGAGCGTCACCAAGCCTACATAACAGCAAGGGGAGCGTCACCAAGCCTACATAACAGCAAGGGGAGCGTCACCAAGCCTACATAACAGCAAGGGGAGCGTCACCAAGCCTACATAACAATAAGGGGAGCGTCAACAAGCCTCCATAACAGTAAGGGGAGCATCACCAAGCCTCCAGAACAGTAAGGGGAGCATCACCAAGCCTCCATAACAGTAAGGGGAGCATCACCAAGCCTCCATAACAGTAAGGGGAGCGTCACCAAGCCTCCATAACAGTAAGAGGAGCGTCACCAAACCTCCATAACAGTAAGGGGAGCATCACCAAGCCTCCATAACAGTAAGGGGAGCGTCACCAAGCCTACATAACAGCAAGGGGAGCGTCACCAAGCCTACATAACAGCAAGGGGAGCGTCACCAAGCCTACATAACAGCAAGGGGAGCGTCACCAAGCCTACAT
The DNA here is from genome assembly GCF_036320965.1 of Panulirus ornatus. Classification (NCBI taxonomy): domain Eukaryota; kingdom Metazoa; phylum Arthropoda; class Malacostraca; order Decapoda; family Palinuridae; genus Panulirus; species Panulirus ornatus. Next base: position 20,812,014 of record NC_092286.1, on the reverse strand, counting down.
AACAATAAGGGGAGCGTCACCAAGCTACATAACAGCAAGGGGAGCGTCACCACACCTCCAGAACGGTAAGGGGGCGTCACCAAGCCTACATAACAGTATGGGAGCATCACCAAGCCTACATAACAGCAAGGGGACTGTCACCAAGCCTCCATAACAGTAAGGGGAACATCACCAAGCCTCCATAACAGTAAGGGGAGCGTCATCAAGCCTACATAACAGCAAGGGGAGCGTCACCAAGCCTACATAACAGTAAGGGGAGCGTCACCAAGCCTACATAACAGTAAGGGGAGCGTCACCAAGCTACATAACAGCAAGGGGAGCGTCACCAAGCCTCCAGAACAGTAAGGGGTGCGTCACCAAGCCTACATAACAGCAAGGGGAGCATCACCAAGCCTACATAACAGCAAGGGGAGCGTCACCAAGCCTCCATAGCAGTAAGGGGAGCGTCACCAAACCTCCAGAACAGTAAGGGGAGCGTCACCAAGCCTACATAACAGCAAGGGGAGAGTCACCAAGCCTACATAACAGCAAGGGGAGCGTCACCAAGCCTACATAACAGTAAGGGGAGCGTCACCAAGCTACATAACAGCAAGGGGAGCGTCACCGACAGCAAGGGAAGCGTCACCAAGCAACATAACAGCAAGGGGAGCGTCACCAAACCTCCAGAACAGTAAGGGGGCGTCACCAAGCCTACATAACAGTAAGGGAGCATCACCAAGCTTACATAACAGCAAGGGGAGCGTCACCAAGCTACATAACAGCAATGGGAGCGTCACCAAACCTCCAGAACAGTAAGGGGGCGTCACCAAGCCTACATAACAGTAAGGGAGCATCACCAAGCCTACATAACAGCAAGGGGAGCGTCACCAAGCTACATAACAGCAATGGGAGCGTCACCAAACCTCCAGAACAGTAAGGGGGCGTCACCAAGCCTACATAACAGTAAGGGAGCGTCACCAAGCTACATAACAGCAAGGGGAGCGTCACCAAGCAACATAACACAAGGGGAGCGTCACCAAACCTCCAGAACAGTAAGGGGGGCGTCACCAAGCCTTCATAACAGTAAGGGGAGCGTCACCAAGCCTACATAACAGTAAGGGGAGCATCACCAAACCTACATAACAGCAAGGGGAGCGTCACCAAGCAACATAACACAAGGGGAGCGTCACCAAACCTCCAGAACAGTAAGGGGAGCGTCACCAAGCCTACATAACAGTAAGGGGAGCATCACCAAACCTACATAACAGCAAGGGGAGCGTCACCAAGCTACATAACAGCAAGGGGAGCGTCACCAAACCTCCAGAACAGTAAGGGGGCGTCACCAAGCCTACATAACAGTAAGGGGAGCGTCACCAAGTCTACATAACAGCAAGGGGAGCGTCACCAAGCCTCCGTAACAGTAAGGGGACCGTCACCAAGCCTACATAACAGCAAGGGGAGCGTAACCAGGCCTACATAACAGCAAGGGGAGCGTCACCAAGCCTTCATAACAGCAAGGGAAGCGTCGCCAAGCCTACATAACAGCAAGGGGAGCGTCACCAAGCCTACATAACAGCAAGGGTAGCTTCACCAGCTACATAAAAGCAAGGGGAGCGTCATCAAGCCTCCATAACAGCAAGGAGAGCGTCACCAAGCCTACATAACAGCAAGGGGAGCTTCACCAGCTACATAACAGCAAGGGGAGCGTCACCAAGCCTCCAGAACAGTAAGGGGGCGTCACCAAGCCTCCATAACAGTAAAGGGAGCATCACTAAGCCTCCATATCAGTAAGGGGAGCGTCACCAAGGCTCCATAACAGCAAAGGGAGCGTCACCAGGCCTCCATAACAGCATGGGGAGCGTCACCAGGCCTCCACAACAGCAAGTGGAGCATCGCCAGGCCTCCATAAGAGCAAGGGAAACGTCACCAGGCCTACATAACAGTAACGGGAGCGTCACCAAGCCTACATAACAGCAAGGGGAGCGTCACCAGGCCTCCATAACAGTAAGGGGAGCGTCACCAAGCCTACATAACAGCAAGGGGAGCGTCACCAGGCCTCCACAACAGCAAGGGGAGCGTCACCAAGCCTTCATAACAGCAAGGGGAGCGTCACCAGGCCTCCATAACAGCAAGGGGAGCGTCACCAAGCCTACATAACAGCAAGGGGAGCGTCACCAGGCCTACATAACAGCAAGGGGAGCGACACCAGGCCTACATAACAGTAAGGGGAGCGTCACCAAGCCTACATAACGGCTTGGGGGGTGAGGTGGGGGAGGGGGGGTGAACCCGTAACGTTCTCTCCCCAGTGAGCTGCTGCGAGGTATTGATCAGACGCCCCTCCACCATGACAACTTGTGGTTGTGGCAGTCAACGGGAGGGGAGGGGGGGGAGGGAGAGGGGGGAGGGAAGAGGAGGGTGTGTGTGTGTGTGTGTGTGTGTAAGGTGAGGTGAGGTTGGAGTGGGGAGGGGTGAGGGAAGTGGGGAGGGAAGGGTGTGTGTAAGGTGAGGTGAGGTGAGGTTGGGGTGGGGTGGGTGGGGAGGGGGGAGGGAGGGTTAGTGTGTGGGGTGCAGTGTGGGGTGCAGTGTGTGGGGTGGTGGGGCAGTGTGGGGTGCAGTGTGGGTGGGGTGCAGTGTGGGGGTGTGGGGTGGTGGGGCAGTGTGTGGGGGGGTGGGGCAGTGTGTGGGGTGCAGTGTGGGTGGGGGGCAGTGTGTGGGGTGCAGTGTGGGTGGGGGGCAGTGTGTGGGGGTGTGGGGTGCAGTGTGGGGTGGTGGTGGTGGTGGTGGTGTGACCTGACTCGTCATGAGGTTCATTCCGTTGTTACGTTGTTACGAGGGGAGAGGAGGGGGGGCAGGGGGAGGGGAGGGGGAGGGGAGGGGAGGGCAGGGGATGGAAAGGGGGGGAGGAGGAGGTCATGAAATCACGTGTTGGGGTCACGTCACTCGGTGTGCCCCTATAATGACCCCCCCCCCATCCCGTCAGGTCAGGTCACTCGATGTAGGCTTTAATGACCTCTCACGTCAGGTCAGGTCACGTTTTGGTCAGGTCACTCGATCACCGGTACTGGTACGCCACAAGGTACGCTATGACCTCCCAGGTGCCGTGTGACCTGACCTTCCAACTGCTTTGTTACCTGACCTTCCGAGTGCCATGTGACCTGACCTTCCGAGTTCCTTGTGACTTGACTTTCCAACTGCTTTGTGACCTGACCTTGACCATCCGACTGCCTTGTGACCTGACCTTCCGAGTGCCTTGTGACCAGACCTTCCGACTGGCTCGTGACCTGACCTTTCGACAGCCTTGTGACCTGACCTTTTCGACTGCCTTGTGACCTGACCTTCCGGGTGCTGTGAGACCCAGGAAAAGGGACGGGAGAGAGAGAGAGAGAGAGAGAGAGAGAGAGAGAGAGAGAGAGAGAGAGAGAGAGAGAGAGAGAGAGAGAGAGAGAGAGAGAGAGAGAGAAGAGGGGAAGGGGTGAGAGGAGCAGAGAAGGTCACACCCAGCTTCCTCCTATAGTCAAAAGTTCTTCATTCTCTCTCTCTCTCTCTCTCTCTCTCTCTCTCTCTCTCTCTCTCTCTCTCTCTCTCTCTCTCTCTCTCTCTCTCGTGTGACCTTGATGGGGGGGAGGGGAGGAGACCGTGGGAGGGAGAGGGAGAGGGAACTCCCCCCCCCCAGATCACCTTATCTTATCATCTCCCACATAACAACAACACGACGACCATCGCTTCCAGAGACAAAAGGAAACAAAATTAAAAAACAAAAACAAAAACAAAAACAAAGCCGGTGTTGACTTTGTTGTTTCTTGGTTTGTTTATTTGTTTGTTTGTCTGCTTCTGGTGTTGTGTAGCCAGACGTGTTCTGGTGAGCGTGTTGCTATGCCTCGGGTAAGGTTGGGGGGGGGGGGGGAGGGGAGGGGAGAGAGAGAGGAGGGGGGAGAGTTAGGTCAGGTCAAAGGTCATCTGGACTGAAACCCCCCTCCTTCTTCTCCACCACCTCCACACCCCCAGCACGTCCCCCCCCCCGCCTTAATCACCCCATCTCCCCCCCACACACACTGGGGGAGATGTTACAAAACCCCAGCTTTTCTATACAGCTATACCTTACAGCTATAAAGCTATACCTTACAGCTATACAGCTATACCTTACAGCTATAACAATACATCTATAGCAAGACTCGAATGGGCCGACCATCTGTCGTCTATGGTCGTTTACGTGAGGGTTCTAACGACCGCCAACCAGGAAGATCAGAAAATTGGTCCTTATGGCACCAACTCCACAATTAACCAAGATCTTAAACGACCAATTAAACGACCAATTAGAACCAATCAAACTGTTGTATAAACCCGACCCCCTTCTACATACGCATTGCTCGCTGTATACGCATCCCTCCTTGTTTACGCATCTCATGTATATGAAGGTCAGTCTGGGGGCGTAATATGGGTGCTATATATTGGTATTAGGTGATGGGGAAGGTCATGACCCATCAACATGGGGGAAGGTCATGACCCATCAACATGGGAAAGGTCATGACCAATCATCATGGGGAAGGTCATGACCCATCATCATGGGGAAGGTCATTACCCATCATCATGGGGGAAGGTCATGATCCATCATCATGGGGATGGTCATGACCCATCATCATGGGGAAGGTCATGACCCATCAACATGGGGAAGGTCATGACCCATCATCATGGGGGAAGGTCATGACCCATCATCATGGGGGAGGTCATGACCTATCATCATGGGGAAGGTCATGACCCATCATCATGGGGGAAGGTCATGACCCATCATCATGGGGAAGGCCATGACCAATCATCATGGGGATGGTCATGACCCATCATCATGGGGGATGGTCATGACCCATCATCATGGGGGAAGGTCATGACTCATCATCATGGAGGAAGGTCATGACCTATCATCATGGGGATGGTCATGACCCATCATCATGGGGAAGGTCATGACCCATCATCATGGGGATGGTCATGACCCATCAACGTGGGGAAGGTCATGACCCATCATCATGGGGATGGTCATGGCCCATCATCATGGGGGAAGGCCATGACCCATCATCATGGGGGAAGGTCATGACCCATCATCATGGGGAAGGTCATGACCCATTATCATGGGGGAAGGTCATGACCCATCAACGTGGGGAAGGTCATGACCCATCATCATGGGGGAAGGTCATGACCCATCATCATGGGGGAAGGTCATGACCCATCATCATGGGGGAAGGTCATGACCCATCATCATGGGGAAGGTCATGACCCATCATCATGGGGGAGGTCATGACCCATCATCATGGGGATGGTCATGACCCATCATCATGAGGAAGGTCATGACCCATCATCATGGGGATGGTCATGGCCCATCATCATGGGGGAAGGTCATGACCCATCATCATGGGGAAGGTTATGACCCATCATCATGGGGGAAGGTCATGACCCATCATCATGGGGATGGTCATGACCCATCATCATGGGGAAGGTCATGACCCATCATCATGGGGATGGTCATGACCCATCATCATGGGGGAAGGTCATGACCCATCATCATGGGGAAAGTCATGACCCATCATCATGGGGATGGTCATGGCCCATCATCATGGGGAAGGTCATGACCCATCATCATGGGGATGGTCATGACCCATCATCATGGGGGAAGGTCATGACCCATCATCATGGGGATGGTCATGACCCATCATCATGGGGGAAGGTCATGACCCATCATCATGGGGAAGGCCATGACCCATCATCATGGGGAAGGTCATGACCCATCATCATGGGGGAAGGTCATGACCCATCATCATGGGGATGGTCATGACCCATCATCATGGGGATGGTCATGACCCATCATCATGGGGATGGTCATGACCCATCATCATTGGGGAAGGTCATGACCCATCATCATGGGGGAAGGTCATGACCCATTATCATGGGGAAGGCCATGACCCATCATCATGGGGAAGGTCATGACGCATCATTATGGGGGAAGGTCATGACCCATCATCATGGGGGTAGGTCATGACCCATCAACATGGGGAAGGTCATGACCCATCAACATGGGGGAAGGTCATGACCCATCATTATGGGGGATGGTCATGACCCATCATCATGGGGAAGGTCATGACCCATCAACATGGGGGAAGGTCATGACCCATCATCATGGGGGATTGTCATGTCCCATCATCATGGGGAAAGTCATGAACCATCATCATGGGGGAAGGTCATGACCCATCATCATGGGGAAAGTCATGAACCATCATCATGGGGAAGGTCATGACCCATCATCATGGGGGAAGGTCATGACCCATCATCATGGGGAAGGTCATGACCCATCATCATGGGGAAGGTCATGACCCATCATCATGGGGAGGTCATGACCAATCATCATGGGGGAAGGTCATGACCCATCATCATGGGGATGGTCATGACCCATCATCATGGGGGAAGGTCATGACCCATCATCATGGGGAGGTCATGACCGATCATCATGGGGGAAGGTCATGACCCATCATCATGGGGGAAGGTCATGACCCATCATCATGGGGGATGGTCATGACCCATCATCATGGGGAGGTCATGACCCATCATCATGGGGAGGTCATGACCCATCATCATGGGGGAAGGTCATGACCCATCATCATGGGGGAAGGTCATGACCCATCATCATGGGGAAGGTCATGACCCATCATCATGGGGATGGTCATGACCCATCATCATGGGGGAAGGTCATGACCCATCATCATGGGGAAGGTCATGACCCATCATCATGGGGATGGTCATGACCCATCATCATGGGGGAAGGTCATGACCCATCATCATGGGGAAGGTCATGACCCATCATCATGGGGGATGGTCATGACCCATCATCATGGGGCAGGCCCTTCCTCACCTCGCCACAACCTCCTCCCGCAGGTCTTCCCGCCCTCCATCGTCAGCAGACCCCAGCGGGAGGGCACGTCTTCCCCACACTGACATCCACCTTCAGACCCCGGAACATGACCCCACACTATACTCTCGTGTAACCCTGACTTATGAACCCGTCATGTTGAATCACAATAGCTGTGTTGACTATGTTCACTATATTGTCCTTCCTGAGGTCACATCAGATCGGCGGCACACACTGCCACAGGTCAACTGAGTGACCTTAGAACACACACTGCTAACAAGGTCAGACAAAATGGGGGGGGAAAATGGTTCATTCCCAACTCGATCCAGTTCACGCAGCAAAAACAAGCACTAAGCATCTATTCAATGAACCAAATGTCCGTCCAATCCAATTTGGGTCCAGCCCCTCATCATGCCAGACGCCCAGTTACGTCGACCAGCACCAAACAACGCTTTCCAGTTGGGACGCATTATAGTCACTGACCAACCCAGAGGCAGGGAAAATCAAAACCTGGATTCAAACTATAGTGTATTGACCATTGGAACTATAGTGTATTGACCATTGGAACTATAGTGTATTGACCATTGGAACTATAGTGTATTGACCAGTGGAATAAGTTACCGCTAGACGTAATGAATGTTAAAATTTATATAAATACTTCCAAAAGTCGTTTATACAAATATTCTAACAATTCAGGTCAGAGAAAAGCGCCAGAGATGAAATGTATAAACGACAGCGGTAACGGGGGCATTAGAAGGTTAATATGGAGCAGGGAGGAGTTGGTGTTACCTTAAGAAAAACTGCTGCGCAGAATTACGTTATGTTGTTATGGTGACCTTTTTGTCTATCTTGTTTGACCAGACAACCCAGTTGTGGGCCAAGCAGTCCTTACTCGTATTTACATCTCGTGTAAAAATGGACTCACAAAATGGACACCCTCTCACACCTCGACCACACACACACACACACACACACACACACACACACACACACAATAGCCCCTGTCAACCAAACCCAAGCATATCCTTCCATTTCATGCCAATAGACATACGCCCATCTGAGACCACACTATCTAGACAAATTAGATTCACACCATCACATCTCCGACGACGAACATCAACACATCACAACTCCTCTTATGCCAAAGGTACGGCTTCCACATTGGACAGGAGACAGACAGCTTTTGAAAATGACCCTCCACTTGCCCAGCATAGAACTGGTTACATAACACACTTCATGAGCAGCGGTTCGAACCCGTGGACTTAGTTGACTTTCTCACCGCATCGGATGCCCCGAGAGAGAGAGAGAGATAGCCAGCTCCTACGGATGTACAGTTCACCCTTAGGGATTCGAACCCCCTGCCATTTCCGTGGGAGTTTGGTACCTTAGTAATTAGGCTATGGGTGGTTTACGCCAGTCATAAGCGTGACCAGCACCCACACAAAGGGTAAGGGTTCGAATCTTTGATGTTATAAAGGGGTCATTGTGCATAATATAAAAGTACACGTTCATGGCTATATATATATATATATATATATATATATATATATATATATATATATATATATATATATATATATATATATATATATATATATATTAGAAAGAGCAGCGTTGAGACAGCAGTGCGCATCACGGACGTCTTTTGTTCGCTGGGAATTTTAATCGCGAACAAAAGACGGCGGGTCCCGGGCGCGGGCCGGGGGGGGGGGGGGGGGGGGAACCTCACAAACACACACACACACACACACACACACACACACACACACACACACTGGAAGTAATTGTCGACAAATACACTGCCTTGTGGCCCCTCTCCTCCTCCCCCTCCCCCTGGCCAGGACACACACACACACACACACACACACACACCCTCCCTCCTCCTCCAGAATAAATATATTAACCCCCTCGTCCCCAGTCTCAAAGTGATGACCATAAGGTCTTTATCGCATAGATAAGAGGAACTGATAAGAACATGATATAACGTGTGTATATACGATCGAGAATCGAAAGACTGTGAACACAATAGGGGCGTAACCTCGTAATTCCCCCCCCTCCCCTCTCCTGTGTGTGTGTGTGTGTGTGTGTGTGTGTGTGTGTGTGTGTGTGTCAGTCAGTCGTTAAAGTGAACAGGTTAACTGCTGGTTTAACACGAGCTCTAACGAGTGAAACGACCAGGGGTTAATCTCGTCCCTCGCTTACACGTCAGACGGAAGGGGGGGGAGGGGGGGTGATCGGAGGGAAGGGGTGATTGGAGGGAAGGAGGGAGGGAGGGAGGGAGGGACGTCTTGGAGGAGGAGGGGGCAGGGGGAGGGGGGGGGTCGGTTCGCCCTCACAGAGAAGTGTAGGGTGTCCACAGGGCCCGAGGGGGGGCGACATGAGCCAGCCTGCCACTTTGGGCGACAACGGTTCGAATCCTAGTGAGAGAGAGAGAGAGAGAGAGAGAGAGAGAGAGAGAGAGAGAGAGAGAGAGAGAGAGAGAGAGAGAGAGAGAGAGAGTCATACTCTTTATCGATCAATGATGATCCTTGTTTTGCGCGTGATCAAGTATATTCGTACGAGTCCACGCGGGGGAGAAATGGACCACGATAAGTTGCCAAGTGCACTTTCGTATCATAATCACACCATCATCAGGGGGATCAGGGGAGGTACAAGAGCGAAATATAACAGTCACGTGATATATATGCAACGAAGAGACGTTGTAGGTAGGTACGTCTCTTTGTTCTATATCAACTGACTAGTGTATTTCTTCGTTGTATATCAACTGACTGCTATATTTCTTCGTTGTATATCAACTGACTGCTATATTTCTTCGTTGTATATCAACTGACTATTGTATTTCTTCGTTGTATATCAACTGACTGCTATATTTCTTCGTTGTATATCAACTGACTGCTATATTTCTTCGTTGTATATCAACTGACTATTGTATTTCTTCGTTGTATATCAACTGACTGCTAAATTTCTTCGTTGTATATCAACTGACTGCTATATTTCTTCGTTGTATATCAACTGACTGCTATATTTCTTCGTTGTATATCAACTGACTACTGTATTTCTTCGTTGTATATCAACTGACTGCTATAATTTCTTCGTTGTATATCAATCTCTTTATCTCTAGCTCGGGGGTCAGTATTTCCCTACACAGTGGGCTCTTGTGGCTATGCTAAACAGTGGGCAGGAGTGCCTCCTGAACCCCTACAGATAAAGTCGTTTGGTGTCCACTGTAGAGAAATCTGATAACTAGGTTCCACTTACATAACTGCGAAGTCTGTCCCCTGTGTTAACCACGTGTATACACATATAATTATTGCTGTGTTAACTAGGTGTATACACATATAATTATTGCTGTGTTAAGCAGGTGTATACACATATAATCATTGCTGTGTTAACCAGGTGTATACACACATAATCATTGCTGTGTTAACCAGGTGTATACACACACAGTCATTGCTGTGTTAACCAGGTGTATACGCTTATAATTATTGCTGTGTTAACCAGGTGTATAGACACACAATCATTGCTGTCTTAACCAGGTGTATACACATATAATCATTGCTGTGTTAACCAGGTGTATACACATATAATTATTGCTGTGTTAACCTGGTGTATACACATATGATTATTGCTGTATTAACCAGGTGTATGCACATATAATTATTGTTGTGTTAAGCAGGTGTATGCACACATAATCATTGCTGTGTTAACCAGGTGTATACACACATAATCATTGCTGTGTTAACCAGGTGTATACACATATAATTATTGCTGTGTTAACCAGGTGTATACACATATAATTATTGCTGTGTTAACCAGGTGTATACACATATAATTATTGCTGTGTTAACCAGGTGTATACACACATAATCATTGCTGTGTTAACCAGGTGTATAACCACAAAATCATTGCTGTGTTAACCTGGTGTATACACACATAATCATTGCTGTGTTAACCTGGTGTATACACGCATAATCATTGCTGTGTTAACCAGGTGTATACACGCATAATCATTGCTGTGTTAACCAGGTGTATACACGCATAATCATTGCTGTGTTAACCAGGTGTATACACGCATAATCATTGCTGTGTTAACCAGGTGTATACACACATAATTATTGCTGTGTTAACCAGGTGTATACACACATAATCATTGCTGTGTTAAGCAGGTGTATACACGCATAATCATTGCTGTGTTAACAGGTGTATACACACATAATCATTGCTGTGTTAACCAGGTGTATACACATATAATAATTGCTGTTTTAACCAGGTGTATACACGCATAATCATTTCTGTGTTAACCAGGTGTATACACACATAATCATTGCTGTGTTAACCAGGTGTATACACACATAATCACTGCTGTGTTAACCAGGTGTATACACATAATCATTGCTGTGTTAACCAGGTGTATACACACATAGTCATTGCTGTGTTAACCAGGTGTATACACATAATCATTGCTGTGTTAACCAGGTGTATACACACATAATCATTGCTGTGTTAACCAGGTGTATACACATATAATCATTGCTGTTTTAACCAGGTGTATACACGCATAATCATTGCTGTGTTAACCAGGTGTATACACACATAATCATTGCTGTGTTAACCAGGTGTATACACACATAATCACTGCTGTGTTAACCAGGTGTATACACATAATCATTGCTGTGTTAACCAGGTGTATACACACATAGTCATTGCTGTGTTAACCAGGTGTATACACATAATCATTGCTGTGTTAACCAGGTGTATACACACATAATCATTGCTGTGTTAACCAGGTGTATACACATATAATCATTGCTGTGTTAACCAGGTGTATACACGCATAATCATTGCTGTGTTAACCAGGTGTATACACACATAATCATTGCTGTGTTAACCAGGTGTATACACACATAATCATTGCTGTGTTAAGCAGGTGTATACACGCATAATCATTGCTGTGTTAACAGGTGTATACACACATAATCATTGCTGTGTTAACCAGGTGTATACACATATAATAATTGCTGTTTTAACCAGGTGTATACACGCATAATCATTTCTGTGTTAACCAGGTGTATACACACATAATCATTGCTGTGTTAACCAGGTGTATACACACATAATCACTGCTGTGTTAACCAGGTGTATACACATAATCATTGCTGTGTTAACCAGGCGTATACACACATAGTCATTGCTGTGTTAACCAGGTGTATACACATAATCATTGCTGTGTTAACCAGGTGTATACACACATAATCATTGCTGTGTTAACCAGGTGTATACACATATAATCATTGCTGTTTTAACCAGGTGTATACACGCATAATCATTTCTGTGTTAACCAGGTGTATACACACATAATCATTGCTGTGTTAACCAGGTGTATACACACATAATCACTGCTGTGTTAACCAGGTGTATACACATAATCATTGCTGTGTTAACCAGGTGTATACACACATAATCATTGCTGTGTTAACCAGGTGTATACACCATAATCATTGCTGTGTTAACCAGGTGTATACACACATAATCATTGCTGTGTTAACAGGTGTATACACATAATCATTGCTGTGTTAACCAGGTGTATACACGCATAATCATTGCTGTGTTAACCAGGTGTATACACACATAATCATTGCTGTGTTAACCAGGTGTATACACATATAATCATTGCTGTTTTAACCAGGTGTATACACGCATAATCATTTCTGTGTTAACCAGGTGTATACCACATAATCATTGCTGTGTTAACCAGGTGTATACACACATAATCACTGCTGTGTTAACCAGGTGTATACCACATAATCATTGCTGTGTTAACCAGGTGTATACACACATAGTCATTGCTGTGTTAACCAGGTGTATACACATAATCATTGCTGTGTTAACCAGGTGTATACACATAATCATTGCTGTGTTAACCAGGTGTATACACACATAATCATTGCTGTGTTAACCAGGTGTATACACATAATCATTGCTGTGTTAACCAGGTGTATACACACATAATCATTGCTGTGTTAACCAGGTGTATACACACATAATCACTGCTGTGTTAACCAGGTGTATACACACATAATCACTGCTGTGTTAACCAGGTGTATACACACATAATCACTGCTGTGTTAACCAGGTGTATACACACATAATCATTGCTGTGTTAACCAGGTGTACACACACATAATCATTGCTGTGTTAACCAAGGTGTATACACACTGCAGTAACCCAGTGGCCCAGTGGCCTACACCAGAGAGATGTGGTCTCAAAAATGATGAGATTCCAATTTCTAATTCAAATTCAAAGACGTTCGTTCGATCCCTTCGGCAAGGTCGACAGTCCCCTAGACCAGGTCGAGGAAGTGAGCCTTGTGTGTCCGTGTGAGAGCCTGGCCTGAGCCACCACAGTAGACTTGAGAATTGACGTCCTACACAAACTGAGTCTGTGGGAGGCGGGTTCGACCTCATCAGTTCGGGTCTGTGTGTGTGTGTGTGTGTGTGTGTGTGTGTGTGTGTGTGTGTGTGTATGTGTGTGTGTGTGTGTTTCTTCTTCTTCTTCTTCTTCTTCTTCTTCTTCTTCTTCTTCTTCTTCTTCCTCCTCCTCCTCCTCCTCCTCCATCTTCTCCTTGTTCACATACATGATAAATCATGCTTTATCGAGACGTAATAACACACGTGTGTTAAGCCAATATAAAGATAACCAAATTATCATTCTGATAAATTCGCCTTCTCTAATTATCCGGTTTCCTGCGATACACCTTTCATAAATGTGATAAATTGTCGCTAGGCATAAATTATTTATTTATCAATAAATGACATAGCAGTACACTCCTGATATAGGACATATGATGGAGTATACATAAGGCCATCTGTATTATCCTGTCTCCATCTATAGTGGTGGGTGGGGGAGGAGCCTTCTGCTGTACTGTCCTGTCTCCATCTATAGTGGTGGGTGGGGGAGGAGCCTTCTGCTGTACTGTTCTGTCTCCATCTATAGTGGTGGGTGGGGGAGGAGCCTTCTGCTGTACTGTCCTGTCTCCATCTATAGTGGTGGGTGGGGGAGGAGCCTTCTGCTGTACTGTCCTGTCTCCATCTATAGTGGTGGGTGGGGGAGGAGCCTTCTGCTGTACTGCCCTGTCTCCATCTATAGTGGTGGGTGGGGGAGGAGCCTTCTGCTGTACTGTCCTGTCTCCATCTATAGTGGTGGGTGGGGGAGGAGCCTTCTGCTGTACTGTCCTGTCTCCATCTATAGTGGTGGGTGGGGAGGAGCCTTCTGCTGTACTGTCCTGTCTCCATCTATAGTGGTGGGTGGGGGAGGAGCCTTCTGCTGTACTGTCCTGTCTCCATCTATAGTGGTGGGTGGGGAGGAGCCTTCTGCTGTACTGTCCTGTCTCCATCTATAGTGGTGGGTGGGGAGGAGCCTTCTGCTGTACTGTCCTGTCTCCATCTATAGTGGTGGGTGGGGGAGGAGCCTTCTGCTGTACTGTCCTGTCTCCATCTATAGTGGTGGGTGGGGGAGGAGCCTTCTGCTGTACTGTCCTGTCTCCATCTATAGTGGTGGGTGGGGGAGGAGCCTTCTGCTGTACTGTCCTGTCTCCATCTATAGTGGTGGGTGGGGGAGGAGCCTTCTGCTGTACTGTCCTGTCTCCATCTATAGTGGTGGTGGATGGGGGAGGAGCCTTCTGCTGTACTGTCCTGTCTCCATCTATAGTGGTGGGTGGGGGAGGAGCCTTCTGCTGTACTGTCCTGTCTCCATCTATAGTGGTGGGTGGGGGAGGAGCCTTCTGCTGTACTGTCCTGTCTCCATCTATAGTGGTGGGTGGGGAGGAGCCTTCTGCTGTACTGTCCTGTCTCCATCTATAGTGGTGGGTGGGGAGGAGCCTTCTGCTGTACTGTCCTGTCTCCATCTATAGTGGTGGGTGGGGAGGAGCCTTCTGCTGTACTGTCCTGTCTCCATCTATAGTGGTGGGTGGGGGAGGAGCCTTCTGCTGTACTATCCTGTCTCCATCTATAGTGGTGGGTGGGGAGGAGCCTTCTGCTGTACTGTCCTGTCTCCATCTATAGTGGTGGGTGGGGGAGGAGCCTTCTGCTGTACTGTCCTGTCTCCATCTATAGTGGTGGGTGGGGGAGGAGCCTTCTGCTGTACTGTCCTGTCTCCATCTATAGTGGTGGGTGGGGGAGGAGCCTTCTGCTGTACTGTCCTGTCTCCATCTATAGTGGTGGGTCGGGGAGGAGCCTTCTGCTGTACTGTCCTGTCTCCATCTATAGTGGTGGGTCGGGGAGGAGCCTTCTGCTGTACTGTCCTGTCTCCATCTATAGTGGTGGGTGGGGGAGGAGCCTTCTGCTGTACTGTCCTGTCTCCATCTATAGTGGTGGGTCGGGGAGGAGCCTTCTGCTGTGCTGTCCTGTCTCCATCTATAGTGGTGGGTGGGGGAGGAGCCTTCTGCTGTACTGTCCTGTCTCCATCTATAGTGGTGGGTGGGGGAGGAGCCTTCTGCTGTACTGTCCTGTCTCCATCTATAGTGGTGGGTGGGGGAGGAGCCTTCTGCTGTACTGTCCTGTCTCCATCTATAGTGGTGGGTGGGGGAGGAGCCTTCTGCTGTACTGTCCTGTCTCCATCTATAGTGGTGGGTCGGGGAGGAGCCTTCTGCTGTACTGTCCTGTCTCCATCTATAGTGGCGGGTGGGGGAGAGGAGCCTTCTACTTTATGCCCTCACCTCCATCTAGATTGAGGGAAGTATTGTAGGAAGTTATAAATCTCCCAGAGCAATATTTCCTCGTTCACTATCATGTTTCTTTTTGTCCACAAGTCTCTGTCCAAATCTTGTGTGACCAGCGCTCTGTTACGCGCAGGGTAAGGTGGGCATCTTGTTACTAAAGAACAGCGTCTTAAAGAGAACCTTCTCCCTTCAGAGAACTCCATCTCCTTATCTCTCTCAAGATAAGAGATAAAGGGAAAAGATCGTAGCCAAATATAGAGACGTACCAGAATATATATAGAGACGTTCATGTACCAGTTGATCAACGAGAGGGTATAACGACCAGGGGTTCAACGGTGGGTTAACGAGGGCATTACCGCCAGGGCCTGACCTGACCCAGTGAGGGGGGGGTAGATAGTAGTTTATCTACTAATCTACCCTGATATCTCCCCCTCACACACACACACACACACACACACACACACACACACACATACCTCCTCCTCCCTCACACTTTCCCTCACGATGAGGAAGGATGATGGAGGAGGTCATTACTCCATCACTAATTAACTCCAACCCTCGTCCCCCCTCCACTGACCTGACCTGACTGACCCCCCTGCCCGTAATGACCTGCAGTGACTGACGACCTGAGGTTTAAGTCACGACCCTCGAACCCAGGTCACACTGGGTCAATTGTCGAACATTAAAAGGCCATTTTTTTTTTTGGCCTTTTTTTCCTTTTGGCCTTTGAGGCTTGGCCCACCCCACCCACCTCCTTCCTTCCCTCCCTCCTTCGAACCCCACCAGATGGGGGGAGGGGGGGGGGTCATCACCAGTGGCCTTGGCAGCTGGTGCAAGGGGGTCCCACAGCTGGTGCAGGTGGGAGGGGGGGTCGCGACAGCTGGTGGATCTCATTGTCTTCAACATCTCTTAGAAAATGTGTTCTAATGTGTTCTAAAACTACAGTTTCTAAATCTAATATTCGGACGTCACCATCCCTTCTAATGTGTTCTAAAACTACAGTTTCTAAATCTAATATTCGGGCGTCGTCATGACTTCTAATTTACCCTATGGCATTCCCTTCTAAATCTAATATTCGGCCGTAATCTTCACTTCTAATTCGTCCTATGAACTTACTTTCTAAATCTAATATCCTGGCGTGATCGTCACTTCTAATGTGTTCTAAAGTGTATCTTCTACATCTAATGTTGGGACGTAATCATTACTTCTAATGAGTTCTAATGCTAAATCATATAAATCTAAATATTTAGACGTTTCCTCCTCTGATTCATATGGTGATTTTCCACTGGAAAATATACATAGACGTAAACACACACACACACACACACACACACACACACACACACAAGGGCATATATACATCTGGGATCCCATACATTATACATTTTGTCATCTATACATGTATTCATGAATGCAAATATACATCCCGACATGTTCATATAGATGGGTACATGTATCCCTTGTGCCTGTATACATTGGCTTCGGTATACATATACATATAAGTGACCCCCCTTCCCCCACCACTGCACATGGCTCAGCTATATATCGATCGCGGACAAGTTTCTCACTGACCCAGCAGTTTATGTTCCTCACTGACCCAACAGTTTATGTTTCTCACTGACCCAACAGTTTATGTTCCTCACTGACCCAACAGCTTATGTTCCTCACTGACCCAACAGTTTATGTTCCTCACTGACCCAACAGTTTATGTTCCTCACTGACCCAACAGTTTATGTTCCTCACTGACCCAACAGTTTATGTTCCTCACTGACCCAACAGTTTATGCTCTTCACTGACCCAACAGTTTATGCTCTTCACTGACCCAACAGTTTATGTTCCTCACTGACCCATCAGTTCATGTTCCTCACTGACCCATCAGTTCATGTTCCTCACTGACCCAACAGTTTATGTTCCTCACTGACCCAACAGTTTATGTTCCTCACTGACCCAACAGTTTATGCTCTTCACTGACCCAACAGTTTATGTTCCTCACTGACCCAACAGTTTATGTTTCTCACTGACCCAACAGTTTATGCTCCTCACTGACCCAACAGTTTATGTTCCTCACTGACCCAACAGCTTATGTTCCTCACTGACCCAACAGTTTATGTTCCTCACTGACCAAACAGTTTATGTTTCTCACTGACCCAACAGTTTATGTTTCTCACTGACCCTACAGTTTATGTTCCTCATTGACCCAACAGTTTATGTTCCTCACTGACCCAACAGTTTATGTTCCTCACTGACCCATCAGTTCATGTTCCTCACTGACCCAACAGTTTATGTTTCTCACTGACACAACAGTTTATGTTTCTCACTGACCCAACAGTTTATGTTCCTCACTGACCCAACAGTTTATGTTCTTCACTGACCCATTAGTTTATGTTTCTCACTGACACAACAGTTTAAGTTCCTCACTGACACAACAGATTATGTTTCTCACTGACCCAACAGTTTATGTTTCTCACTGACACAACAGTTTAAGTTCCTCACTGACCCAACAGCTTCTGTTTCTCACTGACCCGACAGTTTAAGTTCCTCACTGACCCAACAGCTTATGTTCCTCAATGACCCAACAGTTTATGTTCCTCACTGACCCAACAGTTTATGTTCCTCACTGACCCAACAGTTTATGTTCCTCACTGACCCAACAGTTTATGTTCCTCACTGACCCAACAGTTTATGTTTCTCACTGACCCAACAGTTTATGTTTTTCACTGACCCAACAGTTTATGTTCCTCACTGACCCAACAGTTTATGTTTCTCACTGACCCAACAGTTTATGTTTCTCACTGACAGAACAGTTTAAGTTCCTCACTGACACAACAGATTGTTTCTCACTGACCCAACAGTTTATGTTTCTCACTGACCCGACAGTTTAAGTTCCTCACTGACCCAACAGCTTCTGTTTCTCACTGACCCGACAGTTTAAAGTTCCTCACTGACCCAACAGCTTATGTTCCTCAATGACCCATCAGTTTATGTTCCTCACTGACCCAACAGTTTATGTTTCTCACTGACCCGACAGTTTATGTTCCTCACTGACCCAACAGTTTATGTTCCTCACTGACCCAACAGTTTATGTTCCTCACTGACCCAACAGTTTATGTTTTTCACTGACCAAACAGTTTATGTTTTTCACTGACCCAACAGTTTATGTTTCTCACTGACCCAACAGCTTATGTTTCTCACTGACCCAACAGTTTATGTTCCTCACTGACCCAACACTTTAAGCTTCTCACTGACCCAACAGTTTAGGTTTCTCACTGACCCAGCACTTTATGTTCCTCACTGACCCAACATTTTATGTTCCTCACTGACCCAACAGTTTATGTTTCTCACTGACCCAACAGCTTATGTTTCTCACTGACGCAACAGTTTGTGTTCCTTACTGACCCAACACTCTATGTTCCCCACTGACCTAACAGTTTATATTGCTCACTCACCCAACAATTAATGTTTCTTACTGACCTAACAGTTTATGTTTCTCACTGACCCAACACTTTATGTTCCTCACTAACCCAACAGTATATGTTTCTCACTGAACCAACACTTTATGTTTCTCACTGAACCAACAGTTTATGTGCCTCACTAACCAACAGTTTATGTTCCTTACTGACCCAACAGTTTATGATCCTCACTGACCCAACAGTCTATGTTTATCACTAACCCAATAGTTTATGTGCCTCACTGACCCAACAGTTTATGTTCCTCACTGACCTAACAGTTTATGTTTCTCACTGACCCAACAGTTTATGTTTCTAGCTGAACTAACACTTTATGTTTCTCACTGAATCAACAGTTTATGTGCCTCACTGACCCAACAATTTATGTGCCTCACTGACCCAACAGTTTATGTTTCTCACTGACCCAACAGTTTATGTTTCTCACTGATCCAACAGTTTATGCTTCTCACTGACCCAACAGTTTGTATTCCTCAATGACCCAACAGTTTATGTTTCTCACCGACCCAACAGTTTATGTTTCTCACTGAACCAACACTTTATGTTTCTCACTGACCCATCAGTTTGTTTCTCACTGACCCAACAGTTAGTATTCTTCACTGACCCAACAGTTCATGTTCCTCACTGACCCAACAGTTTATGTTTCTCACTGACCCAACAGTTTGTATTCCTCAATGACCCAACAGTTACATTACTCACTGACCCAACAGTTTGCATTCCTCACTGACCCAACAGTTTATGTTTCTCACTGACCCAACATATTTTCTCAATGACCCAACAGTTTATGTTCTTCATTGACCGAGCACTTAATGTTACTCACTGACCCAACAGTTTGTCTTCCTCACTGACCCAACAGTTTATGTTTCTCACTGACCCAACGCTTTATGTTTCTCACTGACCCAACACTTCATGTTTCTCACTGACCCAACAGTTTATGTTTCTCACTGACCCAACAGCTTATGTTCCTCAATGACCCAACATATGTTTCTCACTGACCTAATAGTTTATGTCCCTCACTGACCCAACAGTTTATGTTCCTCACTGACCCAACAGTTTATGTTCCTCACTGACCCAACAGTCTATGTTTCTCACTGACCCAACAGCTTATATTTCTCACTGACCCAAAAGTTTATGTTCCTCACTGACCCAACAGTTTATGTTCCTCAATGACCCAACATATGTTTCTCACTGACCCAACAGTTTATGTTTCTCACAGACCCAGCAGTTTATGTTCTTCACTGACCTAACATATATCTCTCACTGACCCAACAGTTTATGTTTCTCACTCACCCAACTGTTTATGTTTCTCAATGACCCAACATATGTTTCTTACTGACCGAACAGTTAATGTTCCTCACTGACCCAACAATTTATGTTTCTCACTGACCCAAAGGTTAATGTTTCTCACTGACCCAACAGTTATGTTTCTCACTGACCCATCAATTTATGTTTTTCACTGACCGAACATATGTTTCTCACTGACCCAGCAGTTTATGCTTCTCACTCGTCCAACAATTTATGTTTTTCACTGTTTATGTTCCTCAGTTCCTCAGTTTATGTTCCTCAGTGACCCAACAATTTATGTTTCTCACTGACCCAACAGTATATGTTCCTCACTGACCCAACAGTCTATGTTTCTCACTGACCCAACAGTATATGTTCCTCACTGACCCAACAGTCTATATTTCTCACTGACCCAACAGTATATGTTCCTCACTGACCCAAAAGCTTATGTTCCTCACTGACCCAACATGTGTTTGTCACTGACCCAACAGTTTATGTTCCTCAGCGACCCAACAGTTTATGTTTCTCACTGACCCCGACAGTTTATGTTTCTCACTGACCCAACAGCTTACGTTTATCACTGACCAACAGTTTATGTTTATCACTGACCCAACAGTTTGTTTCTCACTGACCCAACAGTTTATGTTCCTCACTGACACAACATATGTTTCTCCCTGACCCAACAGTTTATGTTCCTCACTGACCCAACAGTATATGTTCCTCACTGACCCAAAAGCTTATGTTCCTCACTGACCCAACAGTTTATGTTCCTCACTGACCCAACAGGTTATGTTCCTCACTGACTCAACAGTTTATGTTCCTCACTGACCCAGCACTTTATGTTTCTCACTGACCCAACAGCTTATATTTCTCACTGACCCAACAGTTTATGTTCCTCACTGACCCAACAGTTTATGTTCCTCACTGACCCAGCACTTTATGTTTCTCACTGATCCGACAGTTTAAGTTTCTCACTGATCCAACAGTTAATGATCCTCACTGACCCAACAGTTTGCATTCCTCACTGACCCAACAGTTTATGTTCCTCACTGACCTAACAGTTTATGTTTCTTACTGACCCAACAGTTTATGTTCCTCACTGACCCAACAGTTTATGTTTCTCACTGATCCAACAGTTTATGTTTCTCACTGAGCCAACAGTTTATGTGCCTCACTGTCCCAACAGTTTATGTTCCTCAGTGACCCAACAGTTTATGTTTCTCACTGACCCAACAGTTTATGTTCCTCAGTGACCCAACAGTTTATGTTTCTCACTGACCCAACAGTTTATGTTTCTCACTGACCCAACAGTTAATGCTTGTCACTGATCCAACAGTTTATATTTCTCACTGACCCAACAGTTTATGAACCTCACTGACCCAACACTATATTTCTCACTGATCCAACAGTTTATGTTTCTCACTGACCCAACACTTTATGTTTCTCACTGATCCAACAGTTTATGTTCCTCACTGACCCATCACTTTATGTTTCTCACTGATCCAACAGTTTATTTCATCACTGACCCACATTTATATTCGTCACTGACCCAACAGTTTACATTCCTCACTGACCCAACAGTTTATATTCGTACTGACCCAACAGTTTATACAATTCCTCACTGACCCAACAGTTTTATTCCTCACTGACCCAACAGTTTATTCCTCACATGACCCAACAGTTTATGATTCCTCACTGACCCAACAGTTTAATTCCTCACTGACCCAACAGTTTACATTCCTCACTGACCCAACAGTTTACATTCCTCACTGACCCAACAGTTTACATTCCTCACTGACCCAACAGTTTACATTCCTCACTGACCCAACAGTTTACATTCCTCACTGACCCAACAGTTTATTCCTCACTGACCCAACAGTTTACATTCCTCACTGACCCAACAGTTTATGTTTCTCACTGACCCAACAGTTTACATTCTCACTGACCCAACAGTTTACATTCTCACTGACCCAACAGTTTACATTCCTCACTGACCCAACAGTTTACATTCCTCACTGACCCAACAGTTTACATTCCTCACTGACCCAACAGTTTACATTTCTCACTGACCCAACAGTTTACATTCCTCACTGACCCAACAGTTTACATTCCTCACTGACCCAACAGTTTGTATTGGTCACTGACCCAACAGTTTACATTCCTCACTGACCCAACAGTTTACATTCCTCACTGACCCAACAGTTTACATTTCTCACTGACCCAACAGTTTATATTCATCACTGACCCAGCAATTTATATTCGTCACTGACCCAACAGTTTACATTCCTCACTGACCCAACAGTTTATATTCGTTACTGACCCAACAGTTTACATTCCTCACTGACCCAACAGTTTGTATTCGTCACTGACCCAACAGTTTACATTCCTCACTGACCCAACAGTTTGTATTGGTCACTGACCCAACAGTTTACATTCCTCACTGACCCAACAGTTTACATTCCTCACTGACCCAACAGTTTACATTCCTCACTGACCCAACAGTTTACATTCCTCACTGACCCAACAGTTTACATTCCTCACTGACCCAGCAGTTTACATTCCTCACTGACCCAACAGTTTACATTCCTCACTGACCCAACAGTTTACATTCCTCACTGACCCAGCAGTTTACATTCCTCACTGACCCAACAGTTTACATTCCTCACTGACCCAACAGTTTACATTCCTCACTGACCCAACAGTTTACATTCCTCACTGACCCAACAGTTTACATTCCTCACTGACCCAACAGTTTACATTCCTCACTGACCCAACAGTTTACATTCCTCACTGACCCAACAGTTTACATTCCTCACTGACCCAACAGTTTACATTCCTCACTGACCCAACAGTTTACATTCCTCACTTACCCAACAGTTTACATTCCTCACTGACCCAACAGTTTACATTCCTCACTGACCCAACAGTTTACATTCCTCACTGACCCAACAGACAGCAGAGTTTGTGCGAACTATTAATGTCAGCCACTCAGGAACGATGTCAGGGATGGTTTCAGCCAGTCCAGAGTGGTGTCAGCCAGTCAGAGGTACAATAAGTGGTGGTGTCAGTCAGTCAGGCATTATGTCAAGACTGGTGTCAGCCAGTTGGGTATGGTGTCATGGGTGATGTCAGCCACTCAGGAGTGGCGTCATTGGTGTAGTCAGCCAGTCGGGTATGGTGTCAGAAGTGGTGTCAGCCAGTCGGGTATGGTGCCATGGGGGTGTCACCTAATCAGGAATAGTGTTATGGATTGTGTCAGCCGGTCAGGAGTGGTGTTAGGAGAAACGTCAGGCAGTTAGATGTGGTGTCAACCAGTCAGAAGTGGTGTCAGCTGGTCAGGAATGGTGATGGAGGTGTCAGGGATGGTGTCAGCCGGTCAGGAGTGGTGTCAGGGATGGTGTCAGCTGGTTAGGAGTGGTGTCAGGAATGGTGTCAGCCAGTTAGGAGTGGTGTCATATGTGGTGTCAGCCGGTCAGGAGTGGTGTCAGGGATGGTGTCAGCCAGTCAGGAGTGGTGTCAGGGATGGTGTCAGCCAGTCAGGAGTGGTGTCAGGGATGGTGTCAGCCAGTCAGGAGTGGTGTCAGGGATGGTGTCAGCCAGTCAGGAGTGGTGTCAGGGATGGTGTCAGCCAGTAAAGGAGAGTGTCAGCAGGCGGTGTCAGCGTCACCTCCTGACCTTGGTCAAAGTACAGTAGGTCAAAGTCAGGAACGTCAGTCATTCAATTGTTAGAAATTTGAAGGATTTTAATTCATGTTCGTTTGTGCTGGAAAGTACCGTAGGTGTACCGTGAGTGTACCGTGGGTGTACTGTGGGTGTACCGTGGGTGTACCGTGGTTGTACCGTGGGTGTATCATAAGTGTACCGTGGGTGTATCATGTGTGCACCATGGGTGTACCATGGATATACTGTGGGTGTACCATGCGTGTATCGCAGTGTACCGTGAGTGCACCATGGGTGTGCCGTGGGTGTATCATAAGTGTACCATGGGTGTATCATAAGTATACCGTGGGTGTATCATAAGTGTACCGTGGGTGTACCGCGGTTGTACCGTGTGTGTATCGTGTGTGTACCGTGGGTGTACCGCAGGAGAGGTGGTACAGAGAGCACGTGTCCCCCCCCTCCCCCCCCTACTCCCACCCCCATAGTAATGACCTTGCCAGTATAATGGTGGGGGGGGGGGGGCCTGCTGCATTAGATGCCACACTTGTGGTTAGTGGCTGTGGTAGTGGCTGAGGTAGTGGCTGTGATAGTGGCTGTGGTAGTGGCTGAGGTAGTGGCTGTGATAGTGGCTGTGGTAGTGGCTGAGGTAGTGGCTGAGGTAGTGGCTGCGGTAGTGGCTGTGGTAGTAGCTGTGGTAGTGGCTGTGGTAGTGGTTGTGGTAGTGGCTGTGGTAGTGGCTGTAGTGGTTGTGGTAGTGGCTGTGGTAGTGGTTGTGGTAGTGGATGTGGTAGTGGTTGTGGTAGTAGATGTGGTAGTGGCTGTGGTAGTAGCTGTGATAGTGGCTGTGGTGACTGTGGTAGTGGCTGTGATAGTGGCTGAGGTAGTGGCTGTGGTAGTGGCTGTGGTAGTGGCTGTGGTAGTGGCTGTGATAGTGGCTGAGGTAGTGGCTGTGGTAGTGGTTGTGGTAGTGGCTGTGGTAGTAGCTGTGATAGTGGCTGTGGTGACTGTGGTAGTGGCTGTGATAGTGGCTGAGGTAGTGGCTGTGGTAGTGGCTGTAGTAGTGGCTGTGGTAGTGGCTGAGGTAGTGGCTGTGGTAGTGGCTGTGGTAGTGGCTGTGATAGTGGCTGAGGTAGTGGCTGTGGTAGTGGCTGTGATAGTGGCTGAGGTAGTGGCTGTGGTAGTGGCTGTGGTAGTGGCTGAGGTAGTGGCTGTGGTAGTGGCTGAGGTAGTGGCTGTGGTAGTGGCTGAGGTAGTGGCTGTGGTAGTGGCTGAGGTAGTGGCTGTGGTAGTGGCTGTGATAGTGGCTGTGGTAGTGGCTGAGGTAGTGGCTGAGGTAGTGGCTGTGGTAGTGGCTGAGGTAGTGGCTGTGGTAGTGGCTGTGATAGTGGCTGAGGTAGTGGCTGATGTAGTGGCTGAGGTAGTGGCTGTGGTAGTGGCTGTGGTAGTGGCTGTGGTAGTGGCTGTGGTAGTGGCTGAGGTAGTGGCTGAGGTAGTGGCTGTGATAGTGGCTGTGGTAGTGGCTGTGGTAGTGGCTGAGGTAGTGGCTGTGGTAGTGGCTGTGGTAGTGGCTGAGGTAGTGGCTGTGATAGTGGCTGTGGTAGTGGCTGAGGTAGTGGCTGTGATAGTGGCTGTGGTAGTGGCTGTGGTAGTGGCTGTGGTTGCACCCCCTGTACCCCCTCCCACCTCCTCCTTCTGGTGATGGTAACGAGGTCTGTGGTGATCCGCCCCCCCACCCAGCAGTGGTGAGGTTTGCTGTGTCGCCCACAGCAGCACAGCGCCCCCCCGCCCCCGCCTGGGCGGGTGATGTAGACCAGATGGTCGCACAATCGACCAGTTTACCGCATCCTACGACAGATCGGTCTAGCGTTCACCCAGGGCTCTGGGTCGGGGATTAACGAGCGCCTCGGCGTCGTTGAACGACACGTTGAACGTTGCAGGGGAGGAAGGTACTTGTGTACACTGAAGGTGTCGCAGCAGAAGTGGCTCCTGGAAGCTTCCTCTGGCGTGACCTGCCAGTCCTCCTCACACAGCGTGGTACATGGTCTGCGCCTCCTACCATACCTGCAGGAGGTCCTCCCCTTCCTCCTGCAGGAGGTCCCTCCCCTTCCTCCTGCAGGAATTCCTCCCCCCTTCCTCCTACAGGAGGTCCCTCCCCTTCCTCCTGCAGGAGGAGGGACCCCGGCGGTCGTGGCAGCGGGAGACAGACGCCCCAGCATTTCTATCGGTATAGAGAAGTTATACCTGCAGAAGGGGCGCCCTTGTCTCCCATGTGATGGGTAGCCAGACCTGCAGAAGGGGCGCCCTTGTCTCCCATGTGATGGGTAGCCAGACCTGCAGAAGGGGCGTGTCCATCTCCCATGTGATGGGTAGCCAGACCTTCTCCTTCCCTCTCACTGCCCATCTCCTCCACCACCCAGGCAATGCCATGCGTCGCCCATCACCTCATCCCATCCCTGCCATGATCGCTTCCCTTCACACTTTGTCAAAACCCTACTTCGCCCACAACACCTTCAGGAGGTCACAACCTCCTGCCAGCGAAGTCCAAAAATCTCTTATAATCCTTCGAAAACCTCACAACCCCCCTATGTCAATTCATAAACCCCTTCAACTGGGCCATAACCCCACGTCGAGGCCCCCTTCATCCCTACAAACCTACAACCTATAACAACAATCATAATCCCTTCACCAGGTCATAACTTCTCAGCGAGGCACAACCTCACTGACAGAGGCCACAACCTCCTCACAAATTCATAGTCTTACATTATACACACAATAATATTCGCTTCCCAACTTATAACACTATATATATATATATATATATATATATATATATATATATATATATATATATATATATATATATATATATATATATATATATATATATATATACTTTCTTACCCACAGGGAAATGAAATAGGATAGGTTCCCAAGTGCACTTTCGTGTAATAATCACATTAGGAGAGATACAATATATATATATATATATATATATATATATATATATATATATATATATATATATATATATATATATATATATATATATATATATATATATATATATATATATATAAAGTAGAACAACTTAAGACTCATGTGAGTCACATGAACTGGGTTAAAGACATGAGGACAACCATTTTATGGAACAATAGAAAAATATATGGCATTATGTAAAGCCTAAACCATGAGAGGAGACATGGAGGACCATGGTTTGAGGAGGAGGATGAGGACCAGGAGAGTGGGACATGAAGGACCATGGTTTGAGGAGGAGGATGAGGACCAGGAGAGTGGGACATGAAGGACCATGGTTTGAGGAGGAGGATGAGGACCAGGAGAGTGGGACATGGAGGACCATGGTTTGAGGAGGAGGATGAGGACCAGGAGAGTGGGACATGGAGGACCATGGTTTGAGGAGGAGGAGGACCAAGAGGACCATGGTTTGAGGAGGAGGATGAGGACCATGATATAGGGTGGGTGAGGATCATGACACTGGTCATGGTTGGGGAGCAATAACCATGGGATCAAGAAGACCATGCTACAGTATGGAGGACCATGGTACTGGGTGGAGGATGATCATGGTACTGGGTGGAGGATGACCATGGTACTGGGCGGAGGATGATCATAGTACTGGTTGGGGATGACCATGGTACTGGTTGGGGATGACCATAGTACTGGGTGGAGGATGATCATGGTACTGGGTGAAGGGTGACCATGGTACTAGGTGGAGGATGATCATGTTACTGGGTGCAGGATGACCATGGTACTGGATGGAGGATGACCATGGTACTGGGTGGAGGATGATCATGGTACTGGGTGGAGGATGACCATGGTACTGGGTGGAGGATGATCAAGGTACTGGATGATGATCATGGTATTGTGTGGAGGATGACCATGGTACTGGGTGGAGGATGATCAAGGTACTGGATGGAGGATGACCATGGTACTGGGTGAAGGATGATCATGGTACTGGGAGGAGGATGACCATGGTACTGGGTGGAGGATGACCATGGTACTGAGTGGAGGATTATCATGGTACTGGTTGGAGGATGACCATGGTACTGGGTGGAGGATGACCATGGTACTGGGTGGAGGATGATCATGGTACTGGGTGGAGGAAGACTATAGTACTGGGTGGAGGATTATCTTGGTACTGGGTGGAGGGTGACAATGACACTGGGTGGAGGATGACAATGGTACTGGATGGAGGATGACCATGGTACTGGGTGAAGGATGACCATGGTACTGGGTGGAGGATGACAATGGTGCTGGTTGGGGGTGACCATGGTACTGGGTGGAGGATGATCATGGTACTGGGTGGAGGAAGACTATGGTACTGGGTGGAGGATGACCATGGTACTGGGTGGATGATGACTATGGTACTGGGTGGAGGATGACCATGGTACTGGATGGAGG
Source organism: Panulirus ornatus (assembly GCF_036320965.1). NCBI lineage: Eukaryota > Metazoa > Arthropoda > Malacostraca > Decapoda > Palinuridae > Panulirus > Panulirus ornatus. The sequence continues at coordinate 20,783,606 of NC_092286.1, read as the reverse complement.
AGGATCATGGTACTGGGTGGAGGATGACCATGGTACTAGGTGGAGGATGACCATGGTACTGAGTGGAGGATGACCATGGTACTGGGTGGAGGATGATCATGGTACTGGGTGGAGGATGACCATGGTACTGGGTGGAGGATGACCATGGTACTGGTTGGGATGACCATGGTACTGGGTGGAGGATGACCATGGTACTGGGTGGAGGATGATCATGGTACTGGTTGGGGATGACCATGGTACTGGTTGGGGATGACCATGGTACTGGGTGGAGGATGATCAAGGTACTGGATGGAGGATGACCATGGTACTGGGTGGAGGATGACCATGGTACTGGGTGGAGGATGATCATGGTATTGTGTGGAGGATGACCATGGTACTGGGTGGAGGATGATCAAGGTACTGGATGGAGGATGACCATGGTACTGGGTGGAGGATGATCATAGTACTGGTTGGGGATGACCATGGTACTGGTTGGGGATGACCATGGTACTGGTTGGGATGACCATGGTACTGGGTGGAGGATGATCATGGTACTGGGTGAAGGGTGACCATGGTACTAGGTGGAGGATGATCATGTTACTGGGTGAAGGATGACCATGGTACTGGGTGGAGGATGACCATGGTACTGGGTGGAGGATGATCATGGTACTGGTTGGGGATGACCATGGTACTGGGTGGAGGATGATCATGGTACTGGGTGAAGGGTGACCATGGTACTAGGTGGAGGATGATCATGGTACTGGGTGGAGGATGACCATGGTACTGGGTGGAGGATGATCAAGGTACTGGATGGAGGATGATCATGGTATTGTGTGGAGGATGACCATGGTACTGGGTGGAGGATGATCAAGGTACTGGATGGAGGATGACCGTGGTACTGGGTGGAGGATGACCATGGTACTGGGTGGAGGATGATCATGGTACTGGGTGAAGGATGACCATGGTACTGGTTGGGGATGACCATGGTACTGGGTGGAGGATGATCATGGTACTGGGTGGAGGATGATCATGGTACTGGGTGGAGGATGACCATGGTACTGGATGGAGGATGATCATGGTATTGTGTGGAGGATGACCATGGTACTGGGTGGAGGATGATCAAGGTACTGGATGGAGGATGACCATGGTACTGGGTGGAGGATGACCATGGTACTGGGTGGAGGATGATCATAGTACTGGTTGGGGATGACCATGGTACTGGGTGGAGGATGACCATGGTACTGGTTGGGGATGACCATGGTACTGGGTGGAGGATGATCATGGTACTGGTTGGGGATGACCATGGTACTGGGTGGAGGATGACCATGGTACTGGGTGAAGGATGACCATGGTACTGGGTGGAGGATGACCATGGTACTGGGTGGAGGATGATCATGGTACTGGGTGGAGGATGACCATGGTACTGGGTGGAGGATGATCATGGTACTGGTTGGGGACGACCATGGTACTGGGTGGAGGATGACCATGGTACTGGGTGGAGGATGACCATGGTACTGGGTGAAGGATGACCATGGTACTGGGTGAAGGATTACCATGGTACTGGGTGGAGGATTACAATGACACTGGTTGGAGGATGACCATGGTACTGGGTGAAGGATGACAATGACACTGGGTGAAGGATGACCATGGTACTGGGTGGAGGATGACCATGGTACTGGGTGGAGGATGACAATGACACTGGCTGGAGGATGACAATGACACTGGGTGAAGGATGACCATGGTACTGGGTGGAGGATGACCATGGTACTGGGTGGAGGATGACCATGGTACTGGGTGGAGGATGACCATGGTACTGGGTGGAGGATGACAATGACACTGGGTGAAGGATTACAATGACACTGGGTGAAGGATGACCATGGTACTGGGTGGAGGATGACCATGGTACTGGGTGGAGGATGACAATGACACTGGTTGGAGGAATTAAACTCCAGATGGATGAGTGGTAATGACCACGTTGGTGGATGAGGACAAACCACTTTCCCAGGAGGGAGTGGATGAGGTGGAGGAGGAGGAGGAAGGGTTCGGCACAGAAGAAGACTCAGTACTTTACCTTAGGATCACAAGTTGAGAGATGAAGACTCCATTCTTGGTGCCGGAGACACAGAGACACAGACACACACACACACACACACGCACACACGCTGGACGTGTTGTGAGGGCGTGACGTGGTGGTGGGCCGCCCCCCCTTGTGCAGCAGGAGCCACGTTCTTCAACAACCGCTACAACCCTTTCTTCTTGCCTTCTCTCTCTCTCCCTCTCGGGGGCCCCTAACAGCCTCGTTCGAGCCTGGTAACTCCTCTTGTTTCAGGGTGTGGGGGTGGGTTCGAGTGGGTTGTTTTGAGAGGGGGGTGGGTTGTGTTCGTTCGTTTTCTTTCTTGTATATATATATATAATGTATATATATATATATATATATAATCTTTTTTATTTATAGGGAATGGGTTTTGTTAAATACGGTTTAACAACACCTGGGGAACTTTAAACTTCAGAAGTTCCCGAAGACACTGGTTTTCTTCTACTCCATAAAAGGGGCGGGGTGGGTCAACTACGAGATCGCCACGTTAACGAGGGGGTCGGGGGGGTTCTGGTTTAACTAGTCGTTCATTTTCATAAGCCTCAAGAATGTCGCATATTCCTTATCGAATTTATCAGCAATAATACCATCTCTTCCATAGCCCATCACCTCGCATAGTCTGAGGGAATGGGTGAGTGTGTGGCTGGAGGGAGGGATGGAGGTCAATGTGTGTGTGTGTGTGTGTGTGTGTATGTGTGTGTGTGGGGGCGTCAGGGGTGTGTAGGGGATGTGGTGGTGAAGGTGGTGGTGTTGGAGGTAGTGTTGTTGGTGTTGGTGATGGTGTTGTTGGTGATGGTGAGTGCGCGGGAGACAGCAGCGCGCATGGTCCTCGCCAGAGCTGACCTCTACTGTTCCTGCTAGAGGATGGCCACCGTCTGAGCTCAGCCCGACACCTCGGCCCTCCCCGCGCCGCTCACCCGACCCGACCCGAGCCCACCCGACGCAACCCACCCCCCACCACCACCACCCACCACCCACTCCCTCCCTCCCTCCCTCCTCTCCCTCTCGCCAACATGGCCGCCGCCCACCCCACCAGCGAGCAAGGTAGTCGATACGTTCTCTCTCTCTCTCTCTCTCTCTCTCTCTCTCTCTCTCTCTCTCTCTCTCTCTCTCTCTCTCTCCACCACCAACCCTCCAACACCACCACATGTGGCCGTCGCCCTCCTCCAACAACACCAACTCCCTCATCAAAATGCCGCCCTCATAATCCAAATCACCACCTCACCCCACCCACCCGCCCACCCCACCCACCCGCCCACCCTCCTCATACACAGGACTGGGAGACGCGTCGTGAGGTATGTGAGTGAGGTTGTGAGGTGGCCTCATCATACCACCCCTCACACCTTGTGTGTGTGTCTGTGAGGCCAGACACAGTACAGAGGACCCTGGCCTCATGAACGACCACACCCACTACCTCACACAACCATACATTGGCCATAACCTCATACCTCCTCCCTTCCTCCCTCACCCCGGAGGGGGAGGGATTGTGAGGGAGGCATCCTCCCTCCCACCTGGGCAAGGGGGCTGGGGGGGGGAGTAATCCCATATTTGCCGCAGGGAGCCTTTCATAACCCCCCTCCCTCCCCCTCCCCCCCTCCCTCCCCTTCCCTCCCTCCCTCCCCTTCCCTCCCTGGCCAACGCGAATCAACAATGGCCACCACCCTGGCCAGGGGCGGCCCACCCACCCTCCCCCCACCCTCCCCTCCCTTCATTCACTAGCAACCACCTTCCCCATCCCTCACCCCTCACCCCTCACCCCTCACCCTCAACATTCCCTCCCCCCTCCCTCACCCCTCACCCTCAACATTCCCTCCACCCTCCTCTCACCCCTCACCCTCAACATTCCCTCCCCCTCCCCTCACCCCTCACCCTCAACATTCCCTCCCCCCTCCCTCACCCCTCACCTCTCACCCGCAACATTCATCCCCCATCCCTCACTCCTCACCCTCAACATTTCCCCATCACCCCTTCCTCCCATCACCCTCCCCCTCATCCCTCCCCTTCCCCACTTCACCCATCACAGTCATCCCCCAGCCACTGTCCCTAGCCCATAACCCCGAGGATTCATAACCCTTCACTCCACAACCCCACGGACTGACAACCCTACAGCCCATCAACCACAAGGACTCACAACCCTCCCATTTACAACCCAACGACCCAACAATTCCCCAGTCCACAACCTTCACAACCCTACACTTCACAACCCCGCGGCCTCACAACGGTAACCTGTCAGAGGAACCTACATGGTATCTCATAACCTCTGGCATTACAACAACAACGGCTGCCACAACCCAGCGGCTACAACAGTAAACCATCAGTTTTAAGCACTCAACAACAACAACAACAACAACAACATCACCAGCAACTGATACAGAACCGCACCTACATCAATAAACCACCTACAACAATATACCACCTACAACAATAGACCACCTACAACAATAGACCACCTACAACAATAGACCACCTACAACAATAAACCACCTACAATAACAGACCACCTACAACAACAGACCACCTACAACAATAGACCACCTACAACAATGGACCACATACAACAGACCACCTACATCAATAGACCATCAATAGACCACCTGCAACAATGGGCCACATACAACAGACCACCAATAACAATAGACCACCTACAACAATAGGCCACATACAACAGACCACCTACAGCAATAGACCACCTACAACAATGGGCCACATACAACAACAGACCGCCTACATCAATAGACCACCTACAACAATGGGCTACATACAATAACAGACCACCTACATCAATAGACCACCTACAACAATGGGCCACATACAACAGACCACCAATAACAATAGACCACCAACAATAGGCCACAAACAACAGACCATCTTCATCAATAGACAACCTACAACAGTGGGCCACATACAACAGACCACCTATAACAATAGACCACCTACAACAATAGGCTACATACAACAGACCACCTACAACAATAGACCACCTACAACAATGGACCACATACAACAATAGACCACCTACAATAATAGACCACCTACAACAATGGGCCACATACAACAATATACCATCTACAACAATAGACCACCTACAACAATGAGCCACATACAACAATAGACCACCTACAGCTATAGACCACCTACAACAATGGGCCACATACAACAACATACCACCTACAGCAATAGACCACCTACAACAATGGGCCACATTAACAATAGACCACCTACAACAATAGACCACCTACAACAATGGGCCACACACAACAGACCACCTACATCAATAGACCACCTACAACAATGGGCCACATACAACAATAGACCACCTACAGCTATAGACCACCTACAACAATGGGCCACATACAACAATGGGCCACATACAACAATAGACCACCTACAGCTATAGACCACCTACAACAATGGGCCACATACAACAACATACCACCTACAGCAATAGACCACCTACAACAATGGGCCACATTAACAATAGACCACCTACAACAATAGACCACCTACAACAATGGGCCACACACAACAGACCACCTACATCAATAGACCACCTACAACAATGGGCCACATACAACAATAGACCACCTACAACAATAGACCACCTACAACAATGGGCCACACACTTCAGACCACCTACATCAATAGACCACCTACAATAATGGGCCACATACAACAACAGACCATCTACATCAATAGACCACCTACAACAATGGGCCCCATACAACAACAGACCACCTACAACAATAGACCACCTACAACAATGGGCCACATACAACAATAGACCACCTACAACAATAGACCACCTACAACAATGGGCCACATACAACAGACCACCTACATCAATAGACCACCTACAACAATGGGCCACCTACAACAACAAACCACCTACATCAATAGACCACCTACAACAATGGGCCACATACAACAACAGACCACCTACATCAATAGACCACCTACAACAATGGGCCACATACAACAGACCACCTATAACAATAGACCACCTACAACAATAGGCCACATACAACAGACCACCTACAACAATGGGCCAAATACAACAACAGACCACCTACAACAATGAACCACCTACAACATTGGGCCACATACAACAACAGACCACCTACATCAATAGACCACCTACAACAATGGGCCACATACAACGATAGACACCTACAAGAATATACCACCTACAACAATGGGCCACAAACAACAGACCACCTACAACAATAGACCACCTACAACAATGGGCCACATACAACAACAGACCACCTACAACAATAGACCACCTACAACGATAGACCACTTACAACAATAGGCCACCTATAACAATACACCACCTACAACAATGGGCCACCTACAATAATAGACCACCTACAACAACGTAACACCTACAACACTGTAACACCTACAACAATAGACCTCCTACATCAATAGACCACCTGCAACATTGGGCCATATACAACAGACCATCTACATGAATAGACCACCTACAACAATGGGCCTCATACAACAGACCACCTACATCAATAGACCACCTGCAACATTGGGCCACATACAACAGACCATCTACATCAATAAACCACCTACAACAATGGGCCTCATACAACAGACCACCTACATCAATAGACCACCTGCAACATTGGGCCACATACAACAGACCATCTACATCAATAGACCACCTACAACAATGGGCCACATATAACAATAGAACACCTACAACAATGGGCCACATACAACAGACCACCTACATCAATAGACCACCTACAACAATGGGCCACATACAACAACAGACCACCTACATCAATAGACCACCTACAACAATGGGCCACATACAACAATAGACACCTACAGGAATAGACCACCTACAACTATGGGCCACAAACAGCAGACCACCTACAACAATAGACCACCTACAACAATAGACCACCTACAACAATAGACCACCTACAACAATGGGCCACATACAACAACAGACCACCTACAACAATAGACCAACTACAACGATAGACCACCTACAACAATAGACCACCTATAACAATAGACCACCTACAACAATAAATCACCTACAACAATGGGCCACATACAACAGACCACCTACATCAATAGACCACCTGCAACATTGGGCCAAATACAACAGACCATCTACATCAATAGACCACCTACAACAATGGGCCACATATAACAATAGACCACCTACAACAATGGGCCACATACAACAACAGACCACCTACAACAATAGATCACCTACAACGATAGACCACCTACAACAATAGACCACCTATAACAATAGACCACCTACAACACCACCTACAATGGACCACCTACAAAAATAGACCACCTTCAACAAGGTAACACCTACAACACTGTAGCACCTACAACAATAGACCATCTACATCAATAGACCACCTGCAACATTGGCCACATACAACAGACCATCTACATCAATAGACCACCTACAACAATGGGCCTCATACAACAGACCACCTACATCAATAGACCACCTGCAACATTGGGCCACATGCAACAGACCACCTACATCAATAGACCACATACAACAATGGGCCACATACAACAATAGAACACCTACAACAACAGACCACCTACAACAATAGAACACGTACAACAATAAACCACCTAAATAGACCACCTACAACAATAGACCACCTATAACAATAGACCATATACAACAATGTACTACCTACAACAATAGACCTCCTACAACAATGTACCACCTACAACAATAGAACACGTACAGCAATAAACCACCTACAATAGATCACCTGCAACAATAGGCCACCTATAACAACAGACCACCTATAACAATAGATCACCTACAATTATAGACCACCTACAACAATTGACTATCTACAACAGACCACCTACAACAATACGCCACCTACAACAATAGATCACCTACGACAATAGACCACCTACAACAACAGACCATCTACAACAATGTACAGCCTACAACAATGGACCACCTACAACAATAGATCACCTACAACAACAAAGCATCTACGACAATGTACCATCTACGACAATGGACCACCTACAACAGTAGACCACCACCAACAACAGACCATCTGTAGCAATGTACCACCTATAACAATGGACCATCTACAACAATGTACCACCTACAACAACAGACCACCTACAACAACAGACCATCTACAGCAATGTGCCACTTACAATGGACCACCTACAACAACAGACACCTACAATGGACTACCTACAACAACAGACCACCTACAATGGACCACCTACAACAAAAAATACCTTCAACTACTGCAGCGCTCTGACAACTGTAGCAAACCCTGAAACACATAACAACATCGGAATACCAACAACAAAAACAACCACAACACCAGGCCACCACTAACAATAACAACCACAACACCAGGCCACCACTAACAACAACAACCACAACACCAGGCCACCACTAACAACAACAACAACAACACCAGGCCACCACTAACAACAACAACCACAACACCAGACCACCACTAACAACAACAACACCAGGCCACCACTAACAACAACAACCACAACACCAGGCCACCACTAACAACAACAACCACAACACCAGACCACCACTAACAACAACAACCACAACACCAGGCCACCACTAACAACAACAACCACAACACCAGACCACCACTAACAACAACAACCACAACACCAGGCCACCACTAACAACAACAACCACAACACCAGGCCACCACTAACAACAACAACCACAACACCAGACCACCACCAACAACAACCACAACACCAGGCCACCACTAACAACAACAACACCAGACCACCACTAACAACAACAACACCAGGCCACCACTAACAACAACAACCACAACACCAGGCCACCACTAACAACAACAACCACAACACCAGACCACCACTAACAACAACAACACCAGGCCACCACTAACAACAACAACCACAACACCAGGCCACCACTAACAACAACAACCACAACATCAGGCCACCACTAACAACAACAACCACAACACCAGGCCACCACTAACAACAACAACCACAACACCAGACCACCACTACCAACAACAACACCAGGCCACCACTAACAACAACAACCACAACACCAGACCACCACTAACAACAAACAACCCAGCCACACTAACAACAACAACAACACCAGGCCACACAACAACAACACAACACCAGCCACCACTAACAACAACAACCACAACACCAGGCCACCACTAACAACAACAACCACAACACCAGGCCACACTAACAACAACAACACAACACCAGGCCACCACTACAACAACAACCACAACACCAGGCCCACTAACAACACAACACAACACCAGCCACCACCACCAAACACAACACCAACCAACCACCACACAACAACACAACACCAGGCCCCACCACAACACAGTACCTCATTACTACCAGACAGTCTCTTGATCTACCAGACAGTCTCTTTATCTACCAACAGTCGCTTTATCTACCAGACAGTCTCTTTATCTACCAGACAATCTCACTATCTACCAGACAGTTCCTTTAACTACCAGACCAGTTCTTATCTACCAACAGTCTTCTTATCTACCAGACAGTCTCTTATCTACATAACTTTTATCTACCAGATAGTCTCTTTATCTACCAAACAGTCTCTTTATCTACCAGACAGTCTCTTTATCTACCAGACAGTCTCTTTATCTACCTAACAGTCGCTTTATCTACCAGAGAGTCTCTTTATCTACCAAACAGTCTCTTTATCTACCTAACTGTCGCTTTATCCACCAGACAGTCTCTTTATCTACCACACAGTCTCTTTATCTACCTAGCAGCCTCTTTATCTACCAGACAGTCTCTTTATCTACCTAACAGTCTCCTTATCTACCACACAGTCTCTTTATTTACCAGACAGTCTCTTTATCTACCAGACAGTCTCTTTATCTACCTAACTGTCGCTTTATCTACCAGACACTCCCCTTATCTACCAGACAGTCTCTTTATCTACCTAACAGTCTCCTTATCTACCACACAGTCTCTTTATTTACCAGACAGTCTCTTTATCTACCAGACAGTCTCTTTATCTACCTAACTGTCGCTTTATCTACCAGACAGTCTCTTTATTTACCAGACAGTCTCTTTATCTACCAGACAGTCTCTTTATCTACCAGACAGTCTCTTTATCTACCTAACAGTCTCCTTATCTACCACACAGTCTCTTTATTTACCAGACAGTCTCTTTATCTACCAGACAGTCTCTTTATCTACCAGACAGTCTCTTTATCTACCAAACAGCCTCTTTATCTACCAGACAGTCTCTTTATCTACCTAACTGTCGCTTTATCTACCAAACAGTCTCTTTATCTACCAGACAGTCTCTTTATTTACCTAACAGCCTCTTTATCTACCAGACAGTCTCTTTATCTACCTAACTGTCGCTTTATCTACCAGACAGTCTCTTTATCTACCAGACAGTCTCTTTATCTACCAGGCAGTCTCTTTATCTACCTAACAGCCTCTTTATCTACCAGACAGTCTCTTTATTTACCTAACAGCCTCTTTGTCTATCAGACAGTCGCTTTATCTACCAGACAGTCCCTTTATCTACCAGACAGTCTCTTTATCTACCTAACAGCCTCTTTATCTACCAGACAGTCTCTTTATCTACCAGACAGTCTCTTTATCTACCAGGCAGTCTCTTTATCTACCTAACAGCCTCTTTATCTACCAGACAGTCTCTTTATCTACCAGACAGTCTCTTTATCTACCTAACAGCCTCTTTGTCTACCAGACAGTCGCTTTATCTACCAGACAGTCCCTTTATCTACCAGACAGTCTCTTTATCTATCAGACAGTCCCTTTATCTACCAGACAGTCCCTTTATCTACCAGACAGTCCCTTTATCTATCAGACAGTCTCTTTATCTACCAGACAGTCTCATTAATTACCAGTCTCTTTATCTATCAGACAATCTCTCTATCTACCAGACAATCTATTTATCAATCAGGCAGTCTCTTTATCTACCAGACAGTCCCTTAATCTACCAGGAATCTATGGCTACGTCTGTGTGGTAAAGACAGTAGACGTAGTACGTAAAGTAACAGTTGTACTGCACTACCAAAACTACAACCACAACTACTACCACAACCGCCATCAGCACACTCATAACCGACACCATCGCTACCATAACAACCACACCTACCACCACAACCACCACCACCACCTTCACTACCATCATAACAACCCTGGCCATGACGTGTTCTCTAGTGCTACAACCCCTGGTCATGACGTGTTCTCTAGTGCTACAACCCCTGGCCATGACGTGTTCTCTAGTTCTACAACCCCTGGCCATGACGTGTTCTCTAGTGCTATAGCCCCTGGCCATGACGTTCTCTAGTGCTACAGCCCCTGGCCACGACGTGTTCTCTAGTGCTACAGCCCCTGGCCATGACGTGTTCTCTAGTGCTATAACCCCTGGCCATGACGTGTTCTCTAGTGCTACAACCCCTGGTCATGACGTGTTCTCTAGTGCTATAACCCCTGGCCATGACGTGTTCTCTAGTGCTACAGCCCCTGGCCATGACGTATTCTCTAGTGCTATAGCCCCTGGCCATGACGTGTTCTCTAGTGCTATAGCCCCTGGCCATGACGTGTTCTCTAGTGCTACAACCCCTGGCCATGACGTGTTCTCTAGTGTTACAACCCCTGGCCATGACGTGTTCTCTAGTGCTACAACCCCTGACCATGACGTGTTCTCTAGTGCTATAGCCCCTGGCCATGACGTGTTCTCTAGTGCTACAGCCCCTGGCCATGACGTGTTCTCTAGTGCTACAACTCCTGGCCATGACGTGTTCTCTAGTGCTACAGCCCCTGGCCATGACGTGTTCTCTAGTGCTACAACCCCTGGCCATGACGTGTTCTCTAGTGCTACAGCTCCTGGCCATGATGTTCTCTAGTGCTACAGCCCCTGGCCATGACGTGTTCTCTCGTGCTACAGCCCCTGGCCATGACGTGTTCTCTAGCGCTACAACCTCTGGCCATGAGGTGTTCTCTAGTGCTACAACCCCTGGCCATGACGTGTTCTCTAGTGCTATAACCCCTAGCCATGACGTGTTCTCTAGTGTTACAGCCCCTGGCCATGACGTGTTCTCTAGTGCTATAGCCCCTGGCCATGACGTGTTCTCTAGTGCTACAACCCCTGGCCATGACGTGTTCTCTAGTGCTATAGCCCCTGGCCATGACGTGTTCTCTAGTGCTACAGCCCCTGGCCATGACGTGTTCTCTAGTGCTATAGCCCCTAGCCATGACATGTTCTCTAGTGCTACAACCCCTGTCCATGACGTGTTCTCTAGTGCTATAGCCCCTGGCCATGACGTGTTCTCTAGTGTTGCAACCCTGGCCATGACGTGTTCTCTAGTGCTATAACCCCTGCCCTGACGTGTTCTCTAGTGCTAAAGCCCCTGGCCATGACGTGTTCTCTAGTGCTACAACCCCTGGCCATGACGTGTTCTCTAGTGCTACAACCCCTGGCCATGAGGTGTTCTCTAGTGCTATAACCCCTGGCAATGACGTGTTCTCTAGTGCTACAACCCCTGGCCATGACGTGTTCTCTAGTGCTATAGCCCCTGGCCATGACGTGTTCTCTAGTGCTACAGCCCCTGGCCATGACGTGTTCTCTAGTGCTACAACCCCTGGCCATGACGTGTTCTCTAGTGCTACAGCCCCTGGCCATGACGTGTTCTCTAGTGCTACAGCCCCTGGCCATGACGTGTTCTCTAGTGCTACAGCCACTGGCCATGACGTGTTCTCTAGTGCTATAACCCCTGGCCATGACGTGTTCTCTAGTGTTACAACCCCTGGCCATGACGTGTTCTCTAGTGCTACAACCCCTGACCATGACGTGTTCTCTAGTGCTACAGCCCCTGGCCATGACGTGTTCTCTAGTGCTACAGCCCCTGGGCATGACGTGTTCTCTACTGTTACAGCCCCTGGCCATGACGTGTTCTCTAGTGCTACAGCCACTGGCCATGACGTGTTCTCTAGTGCTACAACCCCTGGCCATGACGTGTTCTCTAGTGCTACAGCCCCTGGCCATGACGTGTTCTCTAGTGCTATAACCCCTGGCCATGACGTGTTCTCTAGTGCTATAGCCCCTGGCCATGACGTGTTCTCTAGTGCTACAACCTCTGGCCATGACGTGTTCTCTGGTGCTACAACCCCTGGCCATGACGTGTTCTCTAGTGCTACAACCCCTGGCCATGACGTGTTCTCTAGTGCTACAGCCCCTGGCCATGACGTGTTCTCTAGTGCTACAGCCCCTGGCCATGACGTGTTCTCTAGTGCTACAACCCCTGGCCATGACGTGTTCTCTAGTGCTATAACCCCTGGCCATGACGTGTTCTCTAGTGCTACAACCCCTGACCATGACGTGTTCTCTAGTGCTATAGCCCCTAGCCATGACGTGTTCTCTAGTGCTACAACCCCTGGCAATGACGTGTTCTCTGGTGCTACAACCCCTGGCCATGACGTGTTCTCTAGTGCTACAACCCCTGGCCATGACGTGTTCTCTAGTGCTACAGCCCCTGGCCATGACGTGCTCTCTAGTGCTACAGCCACTGGCCATGACGTGTTCTCTAGTGCTATAGCCCCTGGCCATGACGTGTTCTCTAGTGTTACAACCCTGGCCATGACGTGTTCTCTAGTGCTACAACCCCTGGCCATGACGTGTTCTCTAGTGCTACAGCCCCTAGCCATGACGTGTTCTCTAGTGCTACAGCCCCTGGCCATGACGTGTTCTCTAGTGCTACAGCCCCTGGCCATGACGTGTTCTCTAGTGCTACAGCCACTGGCCGTGACGTGTTCTCTAGTGCTATAGCCCCTGGCCATGACGTGTTCTCTAGTGCTACAGCCCCTGGCCATGACGTGTTCTCTAGTGCTATAACCTCTGGCCATGACGTGTTTTCTAGTGCTATAGCCCCTGGCCATGACGTGTTCTCTAGTGCTATAGCCCCTGGCCATGACGTGTTCTCTAGTGCTACAGCCCCTGGCCATGACGTGTTCTCTAGTGCTACAACCCCTGACCATGACGTGTTCTCTAGTGCTACAACCCCTGGCCATGACGTGTTCTCTAGTGCTACAGCCACTGGCCATGACGTGTTCTCTAGTGTTATAACCCCTGGCCATGACGTGTTCTCTAGTGTCACAACCCTGGGCATGACGTGTTCTCTAGTGCTACAGCCCCTGGCCATGACGTGTTCTCTAGTGCTACAGCCCCTGGCCATGACGTGTTCTCTAGTGCTACAGCCCCTGGCCATGACGTGTTCTCTAGTGTTACAACCCTGGCCATGACGTGTTCTCTAGTGCTACAACCCCTGGCCATGACGTGTTCTTTAGTGCTACAGCCCCTGGCCATGACGTGTTCTCTAGTGCTACAGCCCCTGGCCATGACGTGTTCTCTAGTGCTACAAACTTAACCATTACTTAATCCATTCGCCAATAGCTGGTCTCTGTGGCTCACATGTGTGGAGGCAGTCAGGTATGTGAGGGTCATATGTATATTTCCACAGAGAGAGAACCACATGTTTTCTTCTGTAGAATTCAATATTTCGTGGGGTTTTCTTTTTTTTCTTTTTATCTCTTGTGAGAGTAGAGAACTTTCTACCCATCCATTAAACCTCTACAACCCTACAACAACCATCCATAGTTGTGAGGGAGGCAACTACAACCTCCTCCTCCTCCCCTCACAACCAGCCCACCTCAATTGTGGTGACTCTCTCCTTGTGCACGACTCTTCTCTCTTCCTCCCTGGGGCCTCCTGTCGTAGGAGATGTAGTGCTGTCATCTCAAGCCACTAGATGCTATCTATAGACGTAGACCATCCAACCCACTCCCCCATATCTCTGGGGGGTTCATCACACACCAGGCTAACCCTTACCCCCTGAGATGCGCCAGGCTACGCTTCCCCCCAGAGATCACTTCTAGGGCACGTACCTCAGGTCTCCCCAGTCCAGCCACCCCCCGGAGACGCTC
>NC_092286.1:20758524-20766024 GCF_036320965.1 Panulirus ornatus | reverse complement strand
CTGGATGGTCTCCTGCAAGACACACACACACACACCCTGGATGGTCTCCTGCAAGACACACACACACACACACACACACACACACACACACACACACACACCCTGGATGGTCTGCTGCAAGACACACACACACACACACACACACACACACACACACACACACACACACACACACACACCCTGGATGGTCTGCTGCAAGACACACACACACACACACACCCTGGATGGTCTGCTGCAAGACACACACACACACACACACACCCTGGATGGTCTGCTGCAAGACACACACACACACACACACACACACACACACACACCCTGGATGGTCTCCTGCAAGACACACACACACACACCCTGGATGGTCTCCTGCAAGACACACACACACACACACCCTGGATGGTCTCCTGCAAGACACACACACACACACACACACACCCTCCCCCTCCCCCCCCACCTTCAAAGCACAGCCCTTAGGGTTGTCCAAGTGTCACCTCCTGCAGAAGAGGGGCCCGTTCCAGCGTTCCAGCGTTCGAGCGAGGGTCGCGTTCTTCACAGGGTCATTCCAGGTGAGGGTTGTGCGTTCTTGAAGAACGCCATGTTTGACCTCGCTTGTGAGAGAGGTCTGAGGGAGGTCTTTGCCAATGACCTCCCCCCCCCCCCCCCGGGGTTCGATGGCCTCTCATGACGACCGTAACAACGGGGTTTGGTTGACTGTCTGAGGTCAACACAGGTCCCGATGACCTCCAATCACCCCCCCCCCCCCCACCCTTAACTACACTCACTTCAAACGATGGTTTTCAATATGGTTCTGTGGTCTTGCGTCGTTTGCTTTCGTCGTCTTAAAGTTGTATCGCCTCCCTGAGTTGCCATTCACGTGTCCCACACACAAGTGTGGCTAGGGCGAGGCCAGACCCACAAGTGTGGCTAGGGCGAGGCCAGACCCACAAGTGTGGCTAGGGCGAGGCCAGACCCACAAGTGTGGCTAGGGCGAGGCCAGACCCACAAGTGTGGCTAGGGCGAGGCCAGACCCACAAGTGTGGCTAGGGCGAGGCCAGACCCACAAGTGTGGCTAGGGCGAGGCCAGACCCACAAGTGTGGCTAGGGCGAGGCCAGACCCACAAGTGTGGCTAGGGCGAGGCCAGACCCACAAGTGTGGCTAGGGCGAGGCCAGACCCACAAGTGTGGCTAGGGCGAGGCCAGACCCACAAGTGTGGCTAGGGCGAGGCCAGACCCACAAGTGTGGCTAGGGCGAGGCCAGACCCACAAGTGTGGCTAGGGCGAGGCCAGACCCACAAGTGTGGCTAGGGCGAGGCCAGACCCACAAGTGTGGCTAGGGCGAGGCCAGACCCACAAGTGTGGCTAGGGCGAGGCCAGACCCACAAGTGTGGCTAGGGCGAGGCCAGACCCACAAGTGTGGCTAGGGCGAGGCCAGACCCACAAGTGTGGCTAGGGCGAGGCCAGACCCACAAGTGTGGCTAGGGCGAGGCCAGACCCACAAGTGTGGCTAGGGCGAGGCCAGACCCACAAGTGTGGCTAGGACGAGGCCAGACCCACAAGTGTGGCTAGGGCGAGGCCAGACCCACAAGTGTGGCTAGGACGAGGCCAGACCCACAAGTGTGGCTAGGGCGAGGCCAGACCCACAACACACATGCCTCACAACCACAACTCACCCCCCCCCCACACACACAACATCTGTCCTCATCACAACCCCAATAGTATATGGTGATATAAACTGTCTCCAACCCCATCCTGTGGTACAACACACCACCACAATGGGTTGTAATCCTTGCCACAACCTCAGCACTGGTACCTGGGTACCACAGGCAGGCCTCACAACCTGGTTGTGATGGAGGCGACACAAATGCTTCACCACCACAACAGCGGCCACAACTCTCCTACCCACGGTCTGGTCCATCACAACAACCCCATCACAACAACCCCCATCACAACAACCCCCATCACAACAACCCCATCACAACAACCCCATCACAACAACCCCATCACAACAACCCCCATCACAACAACCCCATCACAACAACCCCCATCACAACAACCCCATCACAACAACCCCCATCACAACAACCCCATCACAACAACCCCAATCACAGCGACTCATTCAGCCCAGTGTGGGCCACCTCCCCCCCCCCACCTCCCCCCCTCAGCCACTACAATCCCGTCATCACAACTTAACTGACTATAACCCATGAGAACTACAACCCATTCGCTGCATACCAGTATGTGATAAAGTTATGATACACTTGGCAAACTACTCACAAATCACAATCTACTTTAACAACCCAGGGTCAGCAGTCTAATGGCGAGAGACTACAACCCTCACTATAACCTAGACACTACAACCCTCGCTATAACCCAGACACTACAACCCTCACTATAACCCAGACACTACAACCCTCACTATAACCCAGACACTACAACCCTCACTATAACCCAGACACTACAACCCTGACTATAACCCAGACACTACAACACTGACTATAACCCAGTCAAAACATTCCGGGAGCCATGTGTTGAGCCCTACAACCCTCTAACAACACACTCCTACAACAGTGGGTCAAACACTCCATTTCACAACCCCGTCAACTCGCTCGTGGTCACAACAACCCCCCCCCCCCCCCCCCCGCCCTTAATCCAACCAATGCACCCGCCACAAAACGCACTCAAGCTAATCCAGTTACCAGGTCGACGACCAGAGGCATGAAGCTGGTCGAACGTTGATTTTGGGATTGCCATGGGCGAAGCTGGTCCCGGTGATGAGGAGTGAGGGTCGGAATACTCATCCTACGGCTGGCATGGGCGAAGCTGGCCCCGGTGATGAGGAGTGAGGGTATGAATACTCATGCTACGGCTGGCACACCAGACACAGAGGAGGACATGTTTCCTGCAGGGGCCGAGGGGGGCGGAGCGGGGCGAGCTCTCTCTCTCTCTCTCTCTCTCTCTCTCTCTCTCTCTCTCTCTCTCTCTCTCTCTCTCTCTCTCATTAGTGTCACAGGTCAGATCCTTGTGTGTCTTTACCATCCCGGGACGTCAGGGCGATTGAGCCAACGTCGTCCTGTGACCAAGTCCCCCCCTCGTCCCTAGTCCAAGGACAGCGAGGGGCAGTAAGAACCACATATCGGTCCGCTTTACTCATAGAACATTGATCACAAGGGCGGATCCCCATACCTGCTGGAGGAGGTCAAATCTCCACTCTCTCTGGCCAGGCTGGTGGAGCCCCTGGCGACGACACACACACACACACACACACACACACACACACACACACACCCACACACACGGGTGAGAGAACAGATCAAGGGCGATTGGGAAAGTGAGAGAGGAGGAGAAAGGGCAAATAGGATGGGAAGAAAAGAGAGAAGGAGGAACAATGAGGAGGGTTTGCGAAGGAGGAGGACACACCCCTTTCTCCCCAGTGGATGAGGAACAATGAGGAGGGTTTACGAAGGAGGAAGACACGCCCCTTTCTCCCCAGTTGTTGAGGGACAATAGGGAGGGTTTACGAAGGAGGAAGACACGCCCCTTTCTCCCCAGTGGTTGAGACACTGATTTCCATCGTAAACCTACACTGGGGTAATGTAGGACGCCCGTAGCCAGAGGGAGTCATGGAGACTCGTGTTCTTAAGGGCTTTACACAGTGGGACAATTTCTCAACCCCAGTTCACTGATAGCTCTTATCGTCGCTCACGTAGTAGTGGCATAACTACAGAGTTTATCTTCGATGATAACACGAGATGAGATAAAGTGATTATGTGACACCAGAGTTTCATTATTATTTATGGTAACTGAAGGCCTAAATACTGCACCATTTATGTTGACGCTGAGGGATAGGCGAGAAAGAATACTTGCCACGTATTCCCTGCGTGTCGTAGAAGGCGACTAAAAGGGGAGGGAGCGGGGGGCTGGAAATCCTCCCCTCTCGTATTTTAATTTTACAAAAGAGGAACAGAGAAGCGGGCCAAGTGAGGATATTCCCTCAAAGGCTCAATCCTCTCTTCTTAACGCTACCTCGCTAATGCGGGAAATGGTGAATATTTTGAAAGAAAAGATATATATATATATATATATATATATATATATATATATATATATATATATATATATATATATACATATATATATATATATATATATATATATATATTTCATACTATTCGCCATTTCCCGCATCAGCGAGGTAGCGTTAAGAAGAGAGGATTGAGCCTTTGAGGGAATATCCTCACTTGGCCCGCTTCTCTGTTCCTCTTTTGTAAAATTAAAATACGAGAGGGGAGGATTTTTCCAAATGGCGTCCTAGCTACGTCTCTTCGTTGTATAAATCAACTGACTCTTGACATATTTCTTTCTTGTGTATCTCCCCTGATGATGATGATGTGATTATGATACGAAAGTGCACTTGGGAACTGATCGTGTTCCATTTCCCTGACCATTAGACACAGGTCAACACTATAGCCCCATGCCTTGACCAATGGACTTCACTACCTGGAATCCAAGACACTGTGGTTGTAGGTTGTACATTAACAACAAGGAGGTTGTATAAAGATCAGGAGGTTAACAAGGTGTTGTGAAGATCCTAACCAGCGCTCAGGCCAAGAGAGCAAAGAAAAAAATGTGTCGTAGCAAGACAAGGACACACGAGCATAAAAACCCTGTGACATGGACATGGTGGACAAGAAAGTAATTGGAACAAAGGGAGTTCGGAGCACCTGCGTTGGATGATGCCCACTTCTGCAGGGGCGCTTAATGACCGTTTCTCAAGTGGGTTGACAGTGGGAGGTTGAGGCCCAGCGCTGAAACGCTCAGGGAAGACGGAATTGTCCCATATAGGGGATGTGGTCCCGAAGAATTGCCCTCCACCTTCCCAGAAATCAGCCACAATTCCCTTTCTCAAGAATGCGCTCCCTCCAGTAGCAGGGAAATGATGGATGTGTGTGTGTGTGTGTGATCACTACACGAAAGTGCACTTGTGAACTTAATCGTGTTTCATTTCCCTGTGGATAAGAAAGGAATATATATATATATATATATATATATATATATATATATATATATATATATATATATATATATATATATATATATATATATATAAACAACGACGGAGTTCGTTGCAATGAGAGTGAGCGGGCCAGAGCCAGGCCACAGGTGAGGGGGGGGGGGGGGGCACCTGTTGTTCCAGGAATATTGGGTGTGTCTGTGTACTGGTTAATGTGTGTGCGTGCGTGTGTGTGTGTGTGTGTGTGTGTGTGTGTGTGTGTGTGTGTGTGTGTGTGTGTGTGTGTGTACGTATGAACGAGTGAGGCAGGCACCTAGGGCTGTGGGTCCCCCACCCTGAGAGAGAGAGAGAGAGAGAGAGAGAGAGAGAGAGAGAGAGAGAGAGAGAGAGAGAGAGAGAGAGAGAGAGGAGGGGGGGGAGGGGGGGATGGTGATATAAGGCTAAAAATAAAGAGTTCCAGGAAATGTCCATTACCCCAGCCAGGAGACCAGGCACCAGCTGCTGGAGTCTTCTGTTGACCCTCCTGGAACACCAGCCAGCCTCAACACTGCTCCTGCATGGCTCCTGGAACACCAGCCAGCCTCAACACTGCTCCTGCATGGCTCCTGGAACACCAGCCAGCCTCAACACTGCTCCTGCATGGCTCCTGGAACACCAGCCAGCCTCATCACTGCTCCTGCATGGCTCCTGGAACACCAGCCAGCCTCAACACTGCTCCTGCATGGCTCCTGGAACACCAGCCAGCCTCAACACTGCTCCTGCATGACTCCTGGAACACCAGCCAGCCTCAACACTGCTCCTGCATGGCTCCTGGAACACCAGCCAGCCTCATCACTGCTCCTGCATGGCTCCTGGAACACCAGCCAGCCTCAACACTGCTCCTGCATGGCTCCTGGAACACCAGCCAGCCTCATCACTGCTCCTGCATGGCTCCTGGAACACCAGCCAGCCTCAACACTGCTCCTGCATGGCTCCTGGAACACCAGCCAGCCTCAACACTGCTCCTGCATGGCTCCTGGAACACCAGCCAGCCTCAACACTGCTCCTGCATGGCTCTTGGAACACAAGCCAGTCTCAACACTGCCCCTGCATGGCTCCTGGAACACCAGCCAGCCTCATCACTGCTCCTGCATGGCTCCTGGAACACCAGCCAGCCTCAACACTGCTCCTGCATGGCTCTTGGAACACAAGCCAGTCTCAACACTGCCCCTGCATGGCTCCTGGAACACCAGCCAGCCTCATCACTGCTCCTGCATGGCTCCTGGAACACCAGCCAGCCTCAACACTGCTCCTGCATGGTTCCTGGAACACCAGCCAGCCTCAACACTGCTCCTGCATGGCTCCTGGAACACCAGCCAGCCTCAACACTGCTCCTGCATGGCTCCTGGAACACCAGCCAGCCTCAACACTGCTCCTGCATGGCTCCTGGAACACCAGCCAGCCTCAACACTGCTCCTGCATGGCTCCTGGAACACCAGCCAGTCTCAACACTGCTCCTGCATGGCTCCTGGAACACCAGCCAGCCTCAACACTGCTCCTGCATGGCTCCTGGAACACCAGCCAGCCTCAACACTGCTCCTGCATGGCTCCTGGAACACCAGCCAGTCCTCAACACTGCCCCTGCATGGCTCCTGGAACACCAGCCAGCCTCAACACTGCTCCTGCATGGCTCCTGGAACACCAGCCAGCCTCAACACTGCTCCTGCATGGCTCCTGGAACACCAGCCAGCCTCAACACTGCTCCTGCATGGCTCCTGGAACACCAGCCAGCCTCAACACTGCTCCTGCATGGCTCCTGGAACACCAGCCAGCCTCAACACTGCTCCTGCATGGCTCTTGGAACACAAGCCAGTCTCAACACTGCCCCTGCATGGCTCCTGGAACACCAGCCAGCCTCAACACTGCTCCTGCATGGCTCCTGGAACACCAGCCAGCCTCAACACTGCTCCTGCATGGCTCCTGGAACACCAGCCAGCCTCAACACTGCCCCTGCATGGCTCCTGGAACACCAGCCAGCCTCAACACTGCTCCTGCATGGCTCCTGGAACACCAGCCAGCCTCAACACTGCTACTGCATGGCTCCTGGAACACCAGCCAGCCTCAACACTGCTCCTGCATGGCTCCTGGAACACCAGCCAGCCTCAACACTGCTCCTGCATGGCTCCTGGAACACCAGCCAGCCTCAACACTGCTCCTGCATGGTTCCTGGAACACCAGCCAGCCTCAACACTGCTCCTGCATGGTTCCTGGAACACCAGCCAGCCTCAACACTGCTCCTACATGGCTCCTGGAACACCAGCCAGCCTCAACACTGCTCCTACATGGCTCCTGGAACACCAGCCAGCCTCAACACTGCTCCTGCATGGTTCCTGGAACACCAGCCAGCCTCAACACTGCTCCTGCATGGCTCCTGGAACACCAGCCAGCCTCAACACTGCTCCTGCATGGCTCCTGGAACACCAGCCAGCCTCAACACTGCTCCTGCATGG
>NC_092286.1:20743524-20753524 GCF_036320965.1 Panulirus ornatus | reverse complement strand
CCTGGAGATGAGGGTAAAGAGAACGCGCCGGGCGTCAAGCACACGGTAAAGAGAACGCACTGCGCGTCATGCACACGGTAAAGAGAACGCGCCGCGCGTCATGCACACGGTAAAGAGAACGGACCGCGCGTCATGCACACGGTAAAGACAACGCACTGCGCGTCATGCACACGGTAAAGGGAACGCACCGCGCGTCATGCACACGGTAAAAAGAACGCGCCGCGCGTTAAGCACACGGTAAAGAGAACGCACTGCGCGTCGTGCACACGGTAAAGAGAACGCACCGCGCGTCATGCACACGGTAAAGAGAACGGACCGCGCGTCATGCACACGGTAAAGAGAACGCACCGCGCGTCATGCACACGGTAAAGAGAACGGACCGCGCGTCATGCACACGGTAAAGAGAACGCACTGCGCGTCATGTACACGGTAAAGAGAACGCACCGCGCGTCATGCACACGGTAAAGAGAACGGACCGCGCGTCATGCACACGGTAAAGAGAACGGACCGCGCGTCATGCACACGGTAAAGAGAACGGACCGCGCGTCATGCACACGGTAAAGAGAACGCACCGCGCGTCATGCACACGGTAAAGAGAACGGACCGCGCGTCATGCACACGGTAAAGAGAACGCACTGCGCGTCATGTACACGGTAAAGAGAACGCACCGCGCGTCATGCACAAGGTAAAGAGAACGGACCGCGCGTCATGCACACGGTAAAGAGAACGCACTGCGCGTCATGTACACGGTAAAGAGAACGGACCGCGCGTCATGCACACGGTAAAGAGAACGCACCGCGCGTCATGCACACGGTAAAGAGAACGCACCGCGCGTCATGCACACGGTAAAGAGAACGGACCGCGCGTCATGCACACGGTAAAGAGAACGGACCGCGCGTCATGCACACGGTAAAGAGAACGGACCGCGCGTCATGCACACGGTAAAGAGAACGGAGCGCCTCCCCATCGCCTCCCCCCACCCCCCTCTATGGTGCCCCGATCTCTTAATGACATCATCGTGACGTCATACTCGTCAGTAGCCCGTTTAGCTTAGTGACGTCATCATGACGTCAGACTCTCGTCACGGGCGCGCCACGACCACTTCGGACACCTCCAGAAGCTCTGGGGGGAGAGCGGAGGCGCTCCCTCTTGCCTTGGGAAACGACGACTTGACATTTGCCTTCAGCCACAGTGAAGACCTTGGGCCTTATGGATGTTCCTCCTGACGCCGCTCCTGACGGCGCTCCTGACGGAGGAGGAGGAGGGAGAGGAAGGGCGTGTGTAGCCAGCCAGGGACCACATCAAGACCAGAGGTCTAAATTGGAAGAGAGAGAGACACTTATGAAAAGGAAAACAGGAAAAGACAAGGGAAAGTATTTACGAATTTTGGAAAAAGTTAAAAAAGGTAAAAAACTTGTCTTTTGAAGTGTGTCAAGGTTGTAGTTCTTGAGAAAGACATGAGAAGGTTAGAGAATTCCAAAGCTTTTGAAGGTGGAGGGGAAGGAAGCAGGTATCAAAACGGCCCACCTTTGAGTGGCTGGTGGCGCCACGCAGCAGTCACGTGACGCAGCAGAAGCAGGTTGCTCAGTATTGCGTGGTCTAGCTAGTGGGTTTGGGGGGCACACAAGCAGCCAGCACTCGGGTGCAAAAAAAAATAAAAAATAATAATACCTATAGAAAATGGGAAAGTGATCCCAACATTCCAAAGTAATACCTACAGAAGATGGGAAAGTGAGTTTATATCTAAAAGTGTCGATTTTTATAAATGTGAGGATTGGGTTGAAATGATCACACCTCACAACCTCACACCTCATGCTTCACACCTCACAACCTCACACCTTATGCCTCACACCTCACAACCTCACACCTTATGCCTCACACCTCACAACCTCACACCTTATGCCTCACACCTCACAACCTCACACCTTATGCCTCACACCTCACAACCTCACACCTTATGCCTCACACCTCACAACCTCACACCTTATGCCTCACACCTCACAACCTCACACCTTATGCCTCACACCTCACAACCTCACACCTTATGCCACACACCTCACAACCTCACACCTTATGCCTCACACCTCACAACCTCACAGCTTATGCCTCACACCTCACAACCTCACACCTTATGCCTCACACCTCACAACCTCACACCTTATGCCTCACACCTCACAACCTCACACCTTATACCTCACGCCTCACACCTCACGCCTTAGCACTCTTCTCAATTGAAGGTTTTCTAAGTAATGATAGATAGAGTCAAGAAATTCACGAGGGAAAGAAATCCAAAGTTTAGCTGTGGAGGAAAAGAAGCAGATATTTTTGGATGTTGTTATTATAATAGTGGAAACATTTGTATGATTATGTCTGTATTGTTGATGATTTCTAATAATTTCATATTATTTTTACATGTCTATGTATGAGACATTGATGCGATGTCTGTGTAATTCAGACATATTGCTTCAATGTCTGTGGCCTTTGAGTCCCATTATCCATCAAAGTGCCATATATATATATATATATATATATATATATATATATATATATATATATATATATATATATATATATATATATATATATATGAGGATGTTTCCTCAGAGGCCCAGTCCTCTGTTCTTAACGCTACCTCGCTAATGCGCGAAATGGCGAATAGTATGAAAGATATATATATATATATATATATATATATATATTTTTTTTTTTTTTTTTTTTTTGCGTTGTCGCTGTCTCCCGCGTTTGCGAGGTAGCGCAAGGAAACAGACGAAAGAAATGGCCCAACCCACCCCCATACACATGTATATACATACGTCCACACACGCAAATATACATACCTACACAGCTTTCCATGGTTTACCCCAGACGCTTCACATGCCTTGATTCAATCCACTGACAGCACGTCAACCCCGGTATACCACATCGCTCCAATTCACTCTATTCCTTGCCCTTCTTTCACCCTCCTGCATGTTCAGGCCCCGATCACACAAAATC
Source organism: Panulirus ornatus (assembly GCF_036320965.1). Lineage (NCBI taxonomy): Eukaryota > Metazoa > Arthropoda > Malacostraca > Decapoda > Palinuridae > Panulirus > Panulirus ornatus. The sequence continues at coordinate 20,750,530 of NC_092286.1, read as the reverse complement.
TTTTTCACTCCATCTTTCCACCTCCAATTTGGTCTCCCTCTTCTCCTCGTTCCCTCCACCTCCGACACATATATCCTCTTGGTCAATCTTTCCTCACTCATTCTCTCCATGTGCCCAAACCATTTCAAAACACCCTCTTCTGCTCTCTCAACCACGCTCTTTTTATTTCCACACATCTCTCTTACCCTTACGTTACTTACTCGATCAAACCACCTCACACCACACATTGTCCTCAAACATCTCATTTCCAGCACATCCATCCTCCTGCGCACAACTCTATCCATAGCCCACGCCTCGCAACCATACAACATTGTTGGAACCACTATTCCTTCAAACATACCCATTTTTGCTTTCCGAGATAATGTTCTCGACTTCCACACATTCTTCAAGGCTCCCAGAATTTTCGCCCCCTCCCCCACCCTATGATCCACTTCCGCCTCCATAGTTCCATCCGCTGCCAGATCCACTCCCAGATATCTAAAACACTTCACTTCCTCCAGTTTTTCTCCATTCAAACTCACCTCCCAGTTGACTTGACCCTCAACCCTACTGTACCTAATAACCTTGCTCTTATTCACATTTACTCTTAACTTTCTTCTTTCACACACTTTACCAAACTCAGTCACCAGCTTCTGCAGTTTCTCACATGAATCAGCCACCAGCGCTGTGTGTGTGTGTGTGTGTGTGTGTGTGTGATTATTACACGAAAGTGTACTTGGGAACTTATCGTGTTTCATTTCCCCCGTGGACTCATAGGAAAATATATATATATATAAGAACTAATCATTCACATATGTCGTGCATATATATATATAGACCAAATTACTTTCCCGACAAGCAGTCGTACAGAGTTATCAAATTCTTTTTGTTTTGTTTTTAAATGGCAGAATATTTTTGTCTTATTTAAATGGCAGAATATTTTTGTCTTATTTAAATGGCAGATTATTTTCGTCTTATTTAAATGGCAGAATATTTTTGTCTTATTTAAATGGCAGAATATTTTTGTCTTATTTAAATGGCAGATTATTTTTGTCTTATTTAAATGGCAGAATATTTTTGTCTTATTTAAATGGCAGAATATTTTTGTCTTATTTAAATGGCAGAATATTTTTGTCTTATTTAAATGGCAGAATATTTTTGTCTTATTTAAATGGCAGAATATTTTTGTCTTATTTAAATGGCAGAATATTTTTGTCTTATTTAAATGACAGAATATTTTTGTCTTATTTAAATGGCAGATTATTTTTGTCTTATTTAAATGGCAGAATATTTTTGTCTTATTTAAATGGCAGAATATTTTTGTCTTATTTAAATGGCAGAATATTTTTGTCTTATTTAGATGGCAGAATATTTTTGTCTTATTTAAATGGCAGAATATTTTTGTCTTATTTAAATGGCAGAATATTTTTGTCTTATTTAAATGGCAGAATATTTTTGTCTTATTTAAATGGTGACGTTCATGACCTGGTGACGGTCATGACCTGGTGACGGTCATGACCTGGTGACAGGCTGGACCTGGTGACCACAACACATCTCCACTCAACCCACCTTCGTTCTCAGTGTTTGTCTGTCTATGTGTCTGTCTGTCCCTCTGTCTCTTCTGTCTGTCTGTCTGTCTGTCTGTCTCTCTCTCTCTCTCTCTCTCTCTCTCTCTCTCTCTCTCTCTCTCTCTCTCTCTCTCTCTCTCTCTTTTGAGACCTGAAGGGGCCAAGACCCGGGTCAGCCACAGGGGGGAAAGGTGCCCCCCCCCCCTGTGTGGCTCACAGGTCCTCCGTGCTCCTGCAGAAGGTGGTGTTCTCCCCCCATTTTCTTTCTCCTTCCGATTCACCCCCAACGTCCAAGCACTAACCTCCCCAGTCCCTTCCCCCTTCTCCCCATCCACTCTAATCACCCCCAATCCTATTCCAATCATTCTAATCACTACTGCCACAGCCTTCCCCAATCATGACCCAATTTCCTTCACCCCATGACCTCATGGCATGGCCCTCCCATCCGCCCCATCTCACTCTGCTGACGAAGGTAAGCATTACCAGGTCCACTGCTGACGAAGGTAAGCATTACCAGGTCCACTGCTGACGAAGGGGTGCATTACCAGGTCCACTGCTGACGAAGGTAAGCATTACCAGGTCCACTGCTGACGAAGGTAAGCATTACCAGGTCCACTGCTGACGAATGTAAGCATTACCAGGTCCACTACTGACGAAGGTAAGCATTACCAGGTCCACTACTGACGAAGGTAAGCATTACCAGGTCCACTGCTGACGAAGGTAAGCATTACCAGGGCCACTACTGACGAAGGTAAGCATTACCAGGTCCACTGCTGACGAAGGGGTGCATTACCAGGTCCACTGCTGAAGAAGGTAAGCATTACCAGGTCCACTACTGACGAAGGGGTGCATAACCAGGTCCACTACTGACGAAGGTAAGCATTACCAGGTCCACTGCTGACGAAGGTAAGCATTAACAGGTTCACTACTGACGAAGGTAAGCGTTACCAGGTCCACTGCTGACGAAGGTATGCATTACCAGGTCCACTGCTGACGAAGGTAAGCATTACCAGGTTCACTACTGACGAAGGGGTGCATTACCAGGCACACTGCTGACGAAGGTAAGCATTACCAGGTTCACTACTGACGAAGGTAAGCATTACCAGGTCCACTACTGACGAAGGTAAGCATTACCAGGTCCACTGCTGACGAAGGGGTGCATTACCAGGTCCACTGCTGACGAAGGGGTGCATTACCAGGTCCACTGCTGATGAAGGTAAGCATTACCAGGTCCACTACTGACGAAGGGGTGCATAACCAGGTCCACTACTGACGAAGGTAAGCATTACCAGGTCCACTGCTGACGAAGGTAAGCATTACCAGGTCCACTGCTGACGAAGGTAAGCATTACCAGGTTCACTACTGACGAAGGTAAGCATTACCAGGTCCACTACTGACGAAGGTAAGCATTACCAGGTCCACTGCTGACGAAGGTAAGCATTACCAGGTCCACTGCTGACGAAGGGGTGCATTACCAGGTCCACTGCTGATGAAGGTAAGCATTACCAGGTCCACTACTGACGAAGGGGTGCATAACCAGGTCCACTACTGACGAAGGTAAGCATTACCAGGTCCACTGCTGACGAAGGTAAGCATTACCAGGTCCACTGCTGACGAAGGTAAGCATTACCAAGTCCACTGCTGACGAAGGTAAGCATTACCAGGTCCACTGCTGACAAACAGGTGCATTACCAGGTCCACTGCTGACGAAGGTAAGCATAACCAGGTCCACTGCTGACGAAGGTATGCATTACCAGGTTCAATACTGACGAAGGCGTGCATTACCAGGTCCACTGCTGACGAAGGGGTGCATTACCAGGTCCACTGCTGGCAAAGGTAAGCATTACCAGGTCCACTGCTGACGAAGGGGTGCATTACCAGGTCTACTGCTGACAAAGGTAAGCATTACTAGGTCCACTGCTGACGAAGGTAACCATTACTAGGTCCACTGCTGACGAAGATAAGCATTACTAGGTCCACTGCTGATAAAGGTTAGCATTACCAGGTCCACTGCTGACGAAGATAAGCATTACCAGGTCCACTGCTGACGAAGATAAGCATTACCAGGTCCACTGGTGACGAAGGTAAGCATTAACAGGATCACTGCTGACGAAGGTAAGCATTACCAGGTCCACTGCTAACGAAGGGGTGCATTACCAGGTCCACTGTTGGCGAAGGGGTGCATTACCAGGTCCACTGCTGACGAAGGTAAGCATTACCCGGTCCACTGCTGACGAAGGGGTGCATTACCAAGTCCACTGCTGACGAAGGGGTGCATTACCAGGTCCACTGCTGACGAAGGTAAGCATTACCAGGTCCATTGCTGACGAAGGGGTGCATTACCAGGTCCATTGCTGACCAAGTGGTCAATATTCCCTCAGCTAACATGGTTGTGTAGTGTCCCTCAATACAGAATTTGTCAGTATTGACCCTTATCCTATGCAACCTCATCCTAGCACCACAAGGTCTCCTAGGACAGCCTAGCTGCCCCCTAGCTTGGCCTTTGCCAGCCCTAATGAAGGGCTCACAGTGCCCTACAACCTCTAACCTCACAACAGCTGTCGGCATTATAACCCCTAAAACCTCACAAGCTGGGGACTTTATAAACATCCCAATTTCCTCTATTTACAAAGTCGAAAATGCCTTAACCAGCCAATTTTGGTCTCCTCCCTCCCCCTTCCTCCTTCTCTTCCCCTCCCCCACGCCCGATCCTCGCCAATTTTTCCCCTCTTGCCCAAACTTCACCAATCTCCCCCCCCCCTCCGAACCTCGCCAATTTCCCCTCACCCTACCCGAACCTCGCCAATTTTCCTCCCTTGCCCGAACCTCGCCAATTTTCTTCCCTTGCCCGAACCTCGCCAATTTCTCCACCCTTGCCTGAACCTCGCCAATTTTCTCCCCTGCCCGAACCTCACCAATTCCCCCCACCCCCCATCTGCCTGAACCTCCCCAATATCCCCTCCCCCTGCCCGAACCTCGCCAATTTCCCCTCCCCCTGCCCGAACCTTGCCAATTTCCCCTCCCCCTGCCCGAACCTCCCCAATTTCCCCTCCCCTGCCCGAACCTTGCCAATTTCCCCTCCCCCTGCCCGAACCTCCCCAATTTCCCCTCCCCCTGCCCGAACCTTGCCAATTTCCCCTCCCCCTGCCCGAACCTCGCCAATTTCCCCTCCCCCTGCCCGAACCTCGCCAATTTCCCCTCTCCCTGCCCGAACCTTGCCAATTTCCCCTCCCCCTGCCCGAACCTCCCCAATTTCCCCTCCCCCTGCCCGAACCTTGCCAATTTCCCCTCCCCCTGCCCGAACCTTGCCAATTTCCCCTCCCCCTGCCCGAACCTCGCCTATTTCCCCTCCCCCTGCCCGAACCTCGCCAATTTCCCCTCTCCCTGCCCGAACCTCGCCAATTTCCCCTCCCCCTGCCCGAACCTCGCCAATTTCCCCTCCCCCTGCTCGAACCTCGCCTATTTCCCCTCCCCCTGCCCGAAACTCGCCTATTTCCCCTCCCCCTGCCCGAAACTCGCCTATTTCCCCTCCCCCTGCCCGAACCTCGCCTATTTCCCCTCCCCCTGCATGAACCTCGCCAATTTCCCTTCCCCCTGCTCGAACCGCGCCTATTTCCCCTCCCCCTGCCCGAACCTCGCCTATTTCCCCTACCCCTGCCCGAACCTCGCCAATTTCCCTTCCCCCTGCTCGAACCGCGCCTATTTCCCCTCCCCCTGCCCGAACCTCGCCTATTTCCCCTACCCCTGCCCGAACCTCGCCTATTTCCCCTCCCCCTGCCCGAACCTCGCCTATATCCCCTCCCCCTGCCCGAAACTCGCCAATTTTCCCTCCCCCTGCCCGAACCTCGCCTATTTCCCCTCCCCCTGCCCGAACCTCGCCAATTTCCCCTCCCCCTGCCAGAACCTCGACCATTTCCCCTCCCCCTGCCCGAACCTCGCCAATTTCCCCTCCCCCTGCCCGAACCTCGCCAATTTCCCCTCCCCCTGCCCGAACCTCGCCTATTTCCCCTCCCCCTGCCCGAACCTCGCCAATTTCCCCTCCCCCTGCCAGAACCTCGCCTATTTCCCCTCCCCCTGCCCGAACCTCGCCAATTTCCCCTCCCCCTGCTCGAACCTCGCCAATTTCCCCTCCCCCTGCCCGAACCTCGCCAATTTCCCCTCCCCTGCCTGAACCTCGCCTATTTCCCCTCCCCCTGGCCGAACCTCGCCAATTTCCCCTCCCCTGCCCGAACCTCGCCAATTTCCCCTCCCCTGCCCGAACCTCGTCTATTTCCCCTCCCCCTGCCCGAACCTCGCCAATTTCCCCTCCCCTGCCCGAACCTCGCCTATTTCCCCTCCCCCTGCCTGAACCTCGCCTATTTCCCCTCCCCCTGCCTCTTTTCCCCAAATATACCACAGCGTAACTTCCCAATTACAACTGACCTAACTTCTTAATTGCCCCCCCTCCCCCTCCCCCTCCCCTCTAACTACTTGATTTTATCCCTGTGGTTCTAACTAGATCCTAAGGTCAACAAACAACCCCCCCACCCCTCACCCCTCACCCTCACCCCCTCCTCGTTAACCGCACACACCATCGTGAGCCTAACTGCCTTGTTAGGATCGAACTACACCATCCTCATCCTGAGGGAGTTCCTCTCTCTCTCTCTCTCTCTCTCTCTCTCTCTCTCTCTCTCTCTCTCTCTCTCTCTCTCTCTCTCTCTCTCTCTCTCTCTCTCAACCCCCACCCCACCACCCCCCACCCACAACTCCCCTCTCTCTTTGGACACATCTGTAAACACCCCCCCCCCCTACAACCCCCCCAACGACCTCCTCTCCCCCCTCCCCCCCTCCCCCCTCTCCCCCTCCCCCCTCCCCCTATTAAACTTCGTTTGGCATTAAGGAAACATCTAAGTCACGCCTCCTCAGAAAACGGGAAGCCTGTGTCCAGAGGGCGTCCCTCCTCAGAAAACGGGAAGCCTGTGTCCAGAGGGCGTCCGTGCGGCGAAGGAGAACGGAGTCGTTTCCCTCCCCCCAAGTGGGGGGGCACCTGCCACCACTTACTTAAGAGAGCCTTAAGTAAGGCTCCCCCTTACTTATAATCTGTCTCACTTTACTTACTTGACAGATTGGACCGAACTTGCCACCAGGGTGAAGTGATGGGACACTTTCCCATTTTCTGTAGGGATTACTTTGGTGTTTTTTTTGTTTTTTTTTTGCACCCGAGTGCTGGCTGCTTGTGTGCCCCCCAACCCACTAGCTAGACCACGCAATACTGGGCAACCTGCTTCTGCTGCGTCACGTGACTGCTGCGTGGCGCCATCAGCCACTCAAGGGTGGGCCGTTTTGATACCTGCTTCCTTCCCTCCACCTCCAATGTCCCGGCCACGACGCATGCAAGGGCCTTTGGCAAGATGGGTTCGAATCCTGGCCACGGCGGTCGGCCCGCAGTTCACCCAGCTGTTCATCCTGCCCCTGGGTTT
>NC_092286.1:20734344-20743424 GCF_036320965.1 Panulirus ornatus | reverse complement strand
TTATTTTTTTTTTTTTTTTTTATACTTTGTCGCTGTCTCCCGCGTTTGCGAGGTAGCGCAAGGAAACAGACGAAAGAAATGGCCCACCCCCCCCCCCCATACACATGTACATACACACGTCCACACACGCAAATATACATACCTACACAGCTTTCCATGGTTTACCCCAGACGCTTCACATGCCTTGCTTCAATCCACTGACAGCACGTCAACCCCTGTATACCACATGACTCCAATTCACTCTATTTCTTGCCCTCCTTTCACCCTCCTGCATGTTCAGGCCCCGATCACACAAAATCTTTTTCACTCCATCTTTCCACCTCCAATTTGGTCTCCCTCTTCTCCTCGTTCCCTCCACCTCCGACACATATATCCTCTTGGTCAATCTCTCCTCACTCATTCTCTCCATGTGCCCAAACCATTTCAAAACACCCTCTTCTGCTCTCTCAACCACGCTCTTTTTATTTCCACACATCTCTCTTACCCTTACGTTACTTACTCGATCAAACCACCTCACACCACACATTGTCCTCAAACATCTCATTTCCAGCACATCCATCCTCCTGCGCACATCTCTATCCATAGCCCACGCCTCGCAACCATACAACATTGTTGGAACCACTATTCCCTCAAACATACCCATTTTTGCTTTCCGAGATAATGTTCTCGACTTCCACACATTTTTCAAGGCTCCCAAAATTTTCGCCCCCTCCCCCACCCTATGATCCACTTCCGCTTCCATGGTTCCATCCGCTGACAGATCCACTCCCAGATATCTAAAACACTTCACTTCCTCCAGTTTTTCTCCATTCAAACTCACCTCCCAATTGACTTGACCCTCACCCCTACTGTACCTAATAACCTTGCTCTTATTCACATTTACTCTCAACTTTCTTCTTCCACACACTTTACCAAACTCAGTCACCAGCTTCTGCAGTTTCTCACATGAATCAGCCACCAGCGCTGTATCATCAGCGAACAACAACTGACTCACTTCCCAAGCTCTCTCATCCCCAACAGACTTCATACTTGCCCCTCTTTCCAGGACTCTTGCATTTACCTCCCTTACAACCCCATCCATAAACAAATTAAACAACCATGGAGACATCACACACCCCTGCCGCAAACCTACATTCACTGAGAACCAATCACTTTCCTCTCTTCCTACACGTACACATGCCTTACATCCTCGATAAAAACTTTTCACTGCTTCTAACAACTTGCCTCCCACACCATATATTCTTAATACCTTCCACAGAGCATCTCTATCAACTCTATCATATGCCTTCTCCAGATCCATAAATGCTACATACAAATCCATTTGCTTTTCTAAGTATTTCTCACATACATTCTTCAAAGCAAACACCTGATCCACACATCCTCTACCACTTCTGAAACCGCACTGCTCTTCCCCAATCTGATGCTCTGTACATGCCTTCACCCTCTCAATCAATACCCTCCCATATAATTTACCAGGAATACTCAACAAACTTATACCTCTGTAATTTGAGCACTCACTCTTATCCCCTTTGCCTTTGTACAATGGCACTATGCACGCATTCCGCCAATCCTCAGGCACCTCACCATGAGTCATACATACATTAAATAACCTTACCAACCAGTCAACAATACAGTCACCCCCTTTTTTAATAAATTCCACTGCAATACCATCCAAACCTGCTGCCTTGCCGGCTTTCATCTTCCGCAAAGCTTTTACTACCTCTTCTCTGTTTACCAAATCATTTTCCCTAACCCTCTCACTTTGCACACCACCTCGACCAAAACACCCTATATCTGCCACTCTGTCATCAGACACATTCAACAAACCTTCAAAATACTCATTCCATCTCCTTCTCACATCACCGCTACTTGTTATCACCTCCCCATTTACGCCCTTCACTGAAGTTCCCATTTGCTCCCTTGTCTTACGCACCCTATTTACCTCCTTCCAGAACATCTTTTTATTCTCCCTAAAATTTACTGATAGTCTCTCACCCCAACTCTCATTTGCCCTTTTTTTCACCTCTTGCACCTTTCTCTTGACCTCCTGTCTCTTTCTTTTATACTTCTCCCACTCAATTGCATTTTTTCCCTGCAAAAATCGTCCAAATGCCTCTCTCTTCTCTTTCACTAATACTCTTACTTCTTCATCCCACCACTCACTACCCTTTCTAAACAGCCCACCTCCCACTCTTCTCATGCCACAAGCATCTTTTGCGCAATCCATCACTGATTCCCTAAATACATCCCATTCCTCCCCCACTCCCCTTACTTCCATTGTTCTCACCTTTTTCCATTCTGTACACAGTCTCTCCTGGTACTTCCCCACACAGGTCTCCTTCCCAAGCTCACTTACTCTCACCACCTTCTTCACCCCAACATTCACTCCTCTTTTCTGAAAACCCATACTAATCTTCACCTTAGCCTCCACAAGATAATGATCAGACATCCCTCCAGTTGCACCTCTCAGCACATTAACATCCAAAAGTCTCTCTTTCGCACGCCTGTCAATTAACACGTAATCCAATAACGCTCTCTGGCCATCTCTCCTACTTACATAAGTATACTTATGTATATCTCGCTTTTTAAACCAGGTATTCCCAATCATCAGTCCTTTTTCAGCACATAAATCTACAAGCTCTTCACCATTTCCATTTACAACACTGAACACCCCATGCATACCAATTATTCCCTCAACTGCCACATTACTCACCTTTGCATTCAAATCACCCATCACTATAACCCGGTCTCGTGCATCAAAACCGCTAACACACTCATTTAGCTGCTCCCAAAACACTTGCCTCTCATGATCTTTCTTCTCATGCCCAGGTGCATATGCACCAATAATCACCCACCTCTCTCCATCAACTTTCAATTTTACCCATATTAATCGAGAATTTACTTTCTTACATTCTATCACATACTCCCACAACTCCTGTTTCAGGAGTATTGCTACTCCTTCCCTTGCTCTTGTCCTCTCACTAACCCCTGACTTCACTCCCCAGACATTTCCAAACCACTCTTCCCCTTTACCCTTGAGCTTCGTTTCACTCAGAGCCAAAACATCCAGGTTCCTTTCCTCAAACATACTACCTATCTCTCCTTTTTTCACATCTTGGTTACATCCACACACATTTAGGCACCCCACTCTGAGCCTTCGAGGAGGATGAGCACTCCCCGCGTGACTCCTTCTTCTGTTTCCCATTTTAGAAAGTTAATACAAGGAGGGGAGGATTTCCGGCCCCCCGCTCCCGTCCCCTCTAGTCGCTTTCTACGACACGCGAGGAATACGTGGGAAGTATTCTTTCACCCCTATCCCCAGGGATAATATACATATATATATACATATACACACACACACACACACACACACATACGCACATACACACACACACACACACACATACATATATATACATATGAAAAATGTAAGAAACAATTTAGAAAACAAACTTTTAGCTTGAAAAGAATAAAAAAATGAATGTCACATAATGGTTCAACCTCTGGCTATGGAAAGGAAATGTACAATTTATTCACACAAACGTCAATAGCAGTTCTCATCAATTTCACCACTGTGTCAATAAGCTTCAATGTCTAAGCTACATTTTTCTCCAACTTCACTATTTTCTTGTCAAAAACACCATGCATGAAAACTATCACTCCATTAACACAACTATAAACATTTACTTCCCCTTTTAAAAGTTCTGGGGAAGTCTGTCTCGATACACTGCGGCGAGGCGACGCGACGCTGACACAATCACTGTCACAATATCACTTCTGCCTCCTCAAGTCAATCTCTCAGCAGTAGCCGAGTAACTCTCGTCGAGGGCGTCCCAGGGCCCCCACGGGTAGAGCTCGGAGGGAGGAACGAAGCCGTACTCATAATTGGTTCTGTTCCTTGTGTGCTTGGCTTGACCAGCTTACTCTCTTTCTATCATTCCCACTTTTAGAAGGTAAAAATTGAGGAGAGCATTTCTAGACCCCTGAACTCCTGCCTCTTGTAGTCACATTCAATGGAACCTTTAGGATACAAAGCTTCAGGATTAACTTCAGGGTTGGCTCTCATCAGTGGAAGAGGATAGACTCGGCGACGGCTCAGTGTGTGGCGTTCCTTCTGCTCTTCATCAATATCATCTACCTCATACTTGTTTGTAGTGGTGTTGTAGCTAACCACCTCAGCTAGGATCCAGTTGTCTTCTCCCTCACTTCCTCTTACAAGGCAGGCCACCATGTCATTTACCTTAGCAACATAATTTGGTTCAGGAGGAATAGCCCCACATAATGGAGGTGGTTTTTCCCCAGGGTTACCAATCCAAAGTGGCAGTGTTTGAGCACAATTGATATGCATCTTTATTACATGTATCTATATATATATCTACCGACTACACATACACACAAACATATGCACAAATGTGTATATGTTTACAACGACATCCCTGTACACACACACACACACACACACACACACACACACACACACACACACACACACACACACACACACACACACATAATCAAAAATATATGACATAGGTTCGGGCTACAGCCAACTCGAAAAAGCCCTAGCTACACTTTTCCTTCTTTTAGCACTAAGTGAGTTTGAATTTTACATACGCGTTTCTCACAGATAAAGTAGTCAATTTGCTTAAGTGTGTTTGGTACGGGTTGCGCTGAGCAATTAAATTCGCTGGGCAGATGGTGTTTTTGTTTTTCCCAGTGGAATATTTGCTTCGTTTTCTTTGTGTGCTTTACATTGACTGAGCGGCCAGGATGCTCCCGTGTATTTGTTCGCGTCTGTTGTATTTTGCAGTGTAGCATTCTTGGCTCTATCATGATCCTGTGATATACTGTATCTTACAGACGCCTTAAACCATTGTCAAACTGTTTGTTTTTATATCATTTCCTAAGTACGTGTCTCATGTAAGCTGTTATTGTTAATGTAATCCTTTTTGCGTGCACCTTTTTTTAAATCTGTCGCCTGTCGACGCTTTCAAATGTTTCGTTTGTCTCAAATACAGATGAGTGACCCATTTTAACAGTTCCTGTTTTTTCCCCTGTGTGTTGTACAAACGTGGCCGGCACCTCGCCCAGCGAACAGTGAACTGCACGGTCGCTCCTGACGATCAAGCCAACCGGCACCTGGGGCATCACGCACGCCTCCCTTTGATGATCGCTAGATTCCATGATAGTTGTTCCTCTCCCATACTATCCATGAAGTGTAGTCTTTTCCTATATTCATTTGTAAACAAGTCTGGTACGGTTACATGTATCAAATAATGCCCTCCAACTGTAAGGATTCGAACTTGTGCAATTTGGATGGTAGCTGGGTACGCTGATCACTCTGCTATGCTGCCCATAATCCCATGAGCAACGGAGTCTCGACCAACTATATGTCGTCAGACTCACTTATCCAGTTTTACTGAATTATTATCACAAATATAGTGAAGGGAACGCCCGCTTTCATACAACACATAATGCCCTCAATTATATATATATATATATATATATATATATATATATATATATATATATATATATATATAATATATTTATTTATTTATTTCATTTTATTTTACTTTGTTGCTGTTTCCGCGTTAGCGAGGTAGCGCAAGGAAACAGACAAAAGAATGGCCCAACCCACCCACATACGCATGTATATACATACATACACGTCCACATACGCAAATATACATACCTATACATCTCAATGTATACATATATATACACACACAGACATATACATATATACACATGTACATAATTCATACTGTCTGCCTTTATTCATTTCCATCGCCACCTCACCACACATGGAATAACAACCCCCTCCCCCCTCATGTGTGCGAGGTACCGCTAGGAAATGACAACAAAGGCCCCATTCGTTCACACTCAGCCTCTAGCTGTCATGTAATAATGCACCGAAACCACAGCTCCCTTTCCACATCCAGGCCCCACGGAACTTTCCATGGTTTACCCCAGACGCTTCACATGCCCTGATTCAATCCATTGACAGCACGTCGACCCCGGTATACCACATCGTTCCAATTCACTCTGTTCCTTGCACGCCTTTCACCCTCCTGCATGTTCAGGCCCCGATCACTCAAAATCTTTTTCACTCCATCTTTCCACCTCCAATTTGGTCTCCACTTCTCGTCCCTCCACCTCTGACACATATATCCTCTTGGTCAATTTTTCCTCACTCTTTGTACAATGGCACTATGCAAGCATTCCTCCAATCCTCATGCACCTCACCATGAATCATACATACATTAAATAACCTTACCAACCAGTCAACAATACAGTCACCCCCTTTTTTAATAAATTACACTACAATACCATCCAAACCCGCTGCCTTGCCGGCTTTCATCATCCGCAAAGCTTTCACTACCTCTTCTCTGTTTACCATATCATTTTCCCTAAACCTCTCCCTTTGCACACCACCTGGACCAAAACAACCTATATCTGCCACTCTATCATCAAACACATTCAACAAACCTCCAAAATACTCACTCCGTCTCCTTCTCACATCACCACAACTTATCACCTCCCCATTAGCCCCTTTCACTGAGGTTCCCATTTGTTCCCTTGTCTTAGGCACTTTATTTACCTCCTTCCAAAACATCTTTTTATTCTCCCTAAAGTTTAATGATACGCTCGCACCCCAACTCTCATTTGCCCTCTTTTTCACCTCTTGCACCTTTCTCTTGACCACCTGCCTCTTTCTTTTATACATCTCCCACTCATTTGCATTATTTCCCTGCAAAAATCGTCCAAATGCCTCTCTCTTCTCTTTCACTAATAATCTTACTTCTTCATCTCACCACTCACTACCTTTTCTAATCTGCCCACCTCCCACGCCTCTCATGCCACAAGCATCTTTTGCGCAAGCCATCACTGCTTCCCTAGATACATCCCATTCCTCCCCCGCTCCCCTTACCTCCTTTGTTCTCACCTTTTTCCATTCTGTACTCAGTCTCTCCTGGTACTTCCTCACACAAGTCTCCTTCCCAAGCTCACTTTCTCTCACCACTATCTTCACCCCAACATTCTCTCTTCTTTTCTGAAAACCTCTACGAATCTTCACCTTCGCCTCCTCAAGATAATGATCAGACATCCCTCCAGTTGCACCTATCAACACATTAACATCCAAAAGTCTCCCTTTCGCGCGCCTATCAATTAACACGTATTCCAATAACGCTCTCTGGCCATCTCTCCTACTTACATACGTATATTGATGTATATCTCTCTTTTTAAACCAGGTATTCCCAATCACCAGTCCTTTTTCACCACATAAATCTACAAGCTCCACCATTTCCATTTACAACACTGAACACCCCATGTATACCAATTATTCCCTCAACTGCCACATTACTCACCTTTGCATTCAAATCACCCATCACTATAACTCGGTCTCGTGCATCAAAACCACTAACACACTCATTCAGCTGCTCCCAAACACTTGCCTCTCATGATCTTTCTCCTCACGCCCAGGTGCATATGCACTAATAATCACCCATCTCTCTCCATCAACTTTCAGTTTTACCCATATTAATCTAGAATTTACTTTCTTGGACCCTATCACATACTCCCACCACTCCTTTTTCAGGAGTAGTGCTACTCCTTCCCTTGCTCTTGTCCTCTCACTAACCCCTGACTTTACTCCCAAGACATTCCCAAACCACTCTTCCCCTTTACCCTTGAGCTTCGTTTCACTCAGAGCCAAAACATTCAGGTTCCTTTCCTCAAATATACTTCCTATCTCTCCTTTTTTCGCATCTTGGTTACATCCTCACATATTTAGACACCCCAATCTGAGCCTTCGAGTAGGATGAGTACTCCCTGCGTGACTCCTTCTTCTGTTTCCCCTTTTAGAAAGTTAAAATACAAGGGGGGAGGGTTTCTAGCCCCCAGCTCCCGTCCCCTTTAGTCGCCTTCTACGACACGTGAGGAATGCGTTGGAAGTATTCTATCTCCCCTATCCCCAGGAATATATATATATATATATATATATATATATATATATATATATATATATATATATATATATATATATATATAAACCGTGACATAGAAATGAAACACGCTCACTTCCGAGCACTTTCGTGTATTACATCTTTGGCAGACTGACGGATTGATTTCCGGTGATGATGACGTACGCGAAAGCGCTCTTGACTAGCTGTGTTTTCATTACTTTTTCGTGTATGCACACACACACACACACACACACACACACACACACACACATATATATATATATATATATATATATATATATATATATATATATATATATATATATATATATATATATTATCCCTGGGGATAGGGGAGAAAGAATACTTCCCACGTATTCCCTGCGTGTCGTAGAAGGCGACCAAAAGGGAAGGGAGCGGGGGGCTGGAAATCCTCAACTCTTTTTTTTTTTTTTCCCAAAGAAGGAACAGAGAAGGGGGCCAGATGAGGATATTCCCTCAAAAGCCCAGTCCTCTGTTCTTAACGCTACCTCGCTAACGCGGGAAATGGCGAATAGTATAAAAAAAAAAAAAATATATATATATATATATATATATATATATATATATATATATATATATATATATATATATATATATATTGTCACCAGCTTCTGCAGAAGCTGGTGACTGAGTTTGGTAAAGTGTGTGGAAGAAGAAAATTAAGAGTAAATGTGAATAAGAGCAAGGTTATTAGGTACAGTAGGGTTGAGGGTCAAGTCAATTGGGAGGTGAGTTTGAATGGAGAAAAACTGGAGGAAGTGAAGTGTTTTAGATATCTGGGAGTGGATCTGTCAGCGGATGGAACCATGGAAGCGGAAGTGGATCATAGGGTGGGGGAGGGGGCGAAAATTTTTGGAGCCTTGAAAAATGTGTGGAAGTCGAGAACATTATCTCGGAAGCAAAAATGGGATATTTTGAGGAATATTGGTTTCCAACAATGCTGTATGGGTTGCGAGGTCGTGGCTATGGATAGAGTGTGCGCTGGAGGATGAGGATGTGCTGGAAATGAGATGTTTGAGGACAATGTGTGGTGTGAGGTGGTTTGATCGAGGTACAGTCCGTAAGGGC
>NC_092286.1:20707532-20734244 GCF_036320965.1 Panulirus ornatus | reverse complement strand
GCTTGTGGTACACTTGTCATGTTATGAAGTTTTTGGACTGCGCCAATGTCAAACCTCTTTGTTGTGCCCACTGGTGAAACCCATGATCACAAACCAGGTGTGAACAACTCCCTTGTCCTCTGTTGTAGAGAATGAATGAAGGAACGAACTATTGGAGTATAACGTATCAGGACTAAGGTAGAAGGTATATGATCGCTTAATGAAAAAAAAGATATCACAAGGGATGGAGATGAGAAAGGTAGACGTATGGACGGGCTTATGTGTGTTGTGATAGCGCGATACTGAATATGCGAATCTATATTCAGGAAGACCTAAAAACACCAACGTAAATTTCATATAAACAGAGAGTGTTATGGCAGTTGATTGTAACGGGCTGTATAATTTGGTGGCGAGAAATGTTGAAATGTTGCAAGGAAATTTTACAGAAACGTAATCATGTGTGTCATAATAAACAAATTTGGAATGAGCTTGGGGATGAGGCTGGCGTGTGACCCAAATATTATAAATATTCTTGATATCTTTTTTCATTTTTCCTGATATGAGATGAAAAATGAGCTCATCACTTGAAGTTTGATGAACTCTATCAGTCTGAAGTTCTTGTAAGAGGTATGTTTGACGCTGGGATGCACGTGTATGCAGATGACGCCGTTTGTAATGAGAAAGACGATTGATGCGCAACGTGATATAGACAAGGGATGTATAGAAGGTTGAATAGGAGAAATCAAATTCGTTTAACATCACGTATATGAGAGATATTTTTTTTTCTTTTTGAGAACACGGAGTTAGACTGAGCAATATGGTTGGATGGTGAAATGATTAAAGACGAGTTTCCATTTCCAGTTGCATGGGTGATCATTTCTTGCATATCAGCGCTGCAGAGGTGAAAAACAAAATTGTACCTGACAAGGCGAAAGCAGTTAAAAAAATGTTTCTAATTCGTACACTTGGTGACGTCTACCGGTAGGTATGATTGATCAAGCACAAGATGCGATGTATTGAGGAAATATTACAGTGACAACAGTGTAAAAGAAAAACATCTAGAAAAGACCATGAAGAGTGAGTTATAATCTTGATACGTTGAAGCAACAGATGGAAAAATGTTTACAGATGAAAACGTATGTAAACGAAATGATGCATAGCCGAAGGCATTGTTGTCGACAAGGATGAGGGAAGACTGAGGATATGGGAAATAATGTTGGTTGTGTGTCTTTAAGTAGATGATGGCGGGGGTGTGTGGTGAAGCTTGAACATAAGTCATCATACTCTGTAACAGAAGAAAGTGTACTGACTATAGACAAACATAGGAATATATGATAGACAGAACATTTGTCGTTCATGTTGATTCTTTTTCCGTTATTTTAAACATTATCTTCGATAAAGGAAAAAAAGAAACGCTTTTTGGCTCCAACAAGAGAAGACAAGCCTCAGGTTACGTAGCGTTTATCATCTCATAATGAAGAAGACCCTGACATCACCATGCAATATTCGCACTCAAGAAATTAATGAAACTCATGAAGACATCATTCATTACTTAATGCTCTTATGAACATATGTATATGGCAGGAACCATCACGAGCCAGTAGTGAATGCCGTGTCGACCATGAAGACCCGGTGACTGCTGTCTGAGCGGCTTGTTGAGAACTTGCAAGTCCTGGAGCTTACACAGACAAGCGTCCACATCTGAGAATTCTCATGTGAGACTAAAAGATGTACCCAGAGTCTCTCATGACAGAATTGCTTTAATGTGTTTTAGATATTCCCGTTAGGATTCACTATTTATGGATGTATTTCTGTACACATTTATGGAGAGAGAGAGAGAGAGAGAGAGAGAGAGAGAGAGAGAGAGAGAGAGAGAGAGAGAGAGAGAGAGAGAGAGAGAGAGAGAGAGAGAGAGAGAGAGAGAGAGAGAGAGAGAGAGAGAGAGAGAGAGAGAGAGAGAGAGAGAGAGAGGATATCCCATTAGTGAGACCAACCTTCTCCCTTACTGAGGTCTATGGCTTCCTGGCATGTGTACCCCAGACATCACACAGTCAACCCTCCGTTGTCCTGACCCCGGCTATATTTCCAGCACCCGCCGCACTCCAAGGATTCCCTGAGACGTCCTCAGGCAGAAGCACTAGCGACGGGAACACAGTATCCACCACTTGAGTCACTTCACAACTGTGGTCAGAGAAATAACAGCTCTTGTAATCGAAAGACCACTGCTGTTACAAAGTTTGAACATCTGTATAATCAGATTTTAAGAAAAAAATCATAATTACTATAGCTGCTTGAGTGTTCAATCCCATTAACTTGAAATTCTAGAAACTCATAGCCTAATAGAAAAACATTCCATGGACGTAAAAAGCAACCTTGTTACTTAGCAAAAATAAGAGAGTTTATATTAGTAAATCAACTGTAAATGTGAAATGAACAAACTCATTCAGAGGTTACTTGTGGAGACTAAAACAGTTCACCGCAAATTGGCCTGTGGTAGTGATCCGTACAAAAATGAGCCGGGTGTACTATGGGACCAGAGAAAATTACCTTCGATGGGACTGCTGGTTGATAGATCCACTGAGGAAACCACTGTTGAAAGCTACTGAGAGTGTCACTGAGACAGCAGCTAAGAGTCACTGGGGGAATCACTGAGACAGCCACTGCCGGCGCTGAAAATCATCTATATGTGGTCGAAGAGACATCCAAGTTGTCTGCCAAGAGTGGTGGACCTTCTTCAAGTTGTGGCACGTATGTGAGGAGCCCACAGCTGAGAAAGGTTTAGGGTCAGACGGGCAAAGTATTTATGAACCCCGAACCCCAACACAAGAGGGTTGGTTGAGGGTCAGATCCATCAGACTCTGTGCCAAGGAAGAGGTGTGAACAACACGATATAGAGAGGGAATTTAGAAGTCTGTGTAGGAAAGGAACTCAGATTTGATGGGTATCGTGTACATTTTGGGCTTCTGACCAATATGGTCGGATGGCTAATGTATGACAAGGGTCTACATATTCAGATGTACCAGTGATCATGTTTATTTCTTACACATTGACGCTAAAGAGGAGAACCAAATTGTACCTGAAACGGCGAAAGTGATTTAATGAAAATTAAATTCGTACGCTTGATGACGTCTGCTGGTGGGTGTGGTTGGTCAGCACTGGGTCTGATGTATGGCGGGGAAGCATTAGCTTACATTGACAACATTAACTGTAGAAGGAGAACATCACAAATGGACGAAGAGGAAGTATTAATGGCTGATGAACGAAAATGGGAAGTTACTGTGAAAAACGAGTCATATATCTTGGTACGTAGAAGCAGCGGATGTAAGATAATTACAGAAGAAAAGACATGATGCGTAGCCGAGGGCAATGTGGTGGACGAGGGTGAGGGAGGAGAAGACGACCGAAGATTCATGATGCTGGTGGCGTGTGTCTCGGTGGACGAGGACAGTGGTGGATGGAGAAGCCTGAACACAGGTCATCACGCTGGATAACAGACGAAGGTGAACTGAATATAGACAAGTATATGAATATGAAATAGAAGGAACATTTAGCTAAATTATCTATGTTCAAATTCTTTTTTCTTTATTTTCAGACATGACTTCATGAGAAATGATGTACATTGTATAATCAGCGAGAGAAGACAAACTTCAAGTTATGTATCATCACATAACGAAGAAGAGCCTGATATCATTGCGCAATATTCGCACTTAAGAACTTAATGAAACTGAAGAAGACATCATTTACCGCATCATACGCTCATGAACATATGTACTGCAAGAATTTTCATGAGCCACTGATGGGTGCCGTGCCGACCATGAAGACCCGGAGACTGCTGACTGAGCGGCTTGTCGAGAACTTGCAAGTCTGGAGCTTACACAGACAAGCGTCCACATCTGAGAATTCTCATGTGAGACTAAAAGATGTACCCAGGGTCTCTCATGACAGAACTTGCTTTAATGTGTTTTAACTATTCTCGTTAGGGTTCACTATTTATGGATGTGTTTCAGTGCATCTTTATGGCGAAAGGGAGAGATAGAGGAGGGATGGGCAAGAGAGAGAGAGAGAGAGAGAGAGAGAGAGAGAGAGAGAGAGAGAGAGAGAGAGAGAGAGAGAGAGAGAGAGAGAGAGGTGCAAGGGGCATGAGAGAGAGGAAGAAGATACGGCACTGGTAAGACAAAACCTCTCCCTTACTGAGCGCCACAATTCCCTGGCATTTGTACCCTTAACATCACTGTAGACCCTCCCTCCAGTGGCCTGACCCACGCTATATTTCCACGAGCCGCCACACTCCAGGGATTCCCTCTGGCTTCCTGAGGCAGAAGAACTATTAAAGGGAACATACTGTGCTCTACTGGAGTCAGTCCATAACTGTGGCCAGAGATAAAGTCCTTGAAACTGAAACACCAATATAGTTAATGAGCTTAGAAATCTGTATATTCAAATATGAAAAAACTATAATTCCTTTAGCTCATTAAGTATTGAAACCCATTAACTTCAATGTCTAGAAGCTCAGAGCCTGATGGAATTAACTTATCATGGATGTAGTTTAGATCTACATATAGAGTATAATTATTAGATAAAATTTTTGAAATCTATGAAGATGATGAAATGGTTTACTGTAACTTAAATTACGGTGGTGAGACGCGGAAAGATTAGCCAAATGTGCTATGGGATCAGCGAAGACTCTCCTTGATGGAACTTCTATTTGATGGATCCACTGAGAGACCCACTGTGAAAGCCACTGAGAGAGGTACTGAGGAAGCAACTAAGGAAGTCCCTGAGGGAATGACTGAGACAGCCACTGACGGCGCACAAAATCTCTATGTGGTCAAAATGACAACCATAATGTCTTCCAAGAGTTGTGGACCTTCTTCAGGTTGTGGCACTGATGTGAGGAGTTCAAGCTGGAAAAGTTTTATGGTCTGACGGGGGAAGTATTTATGATCCCGGACCCCAGCACCAGAGGGTCGGTTAGGGTCAGACCTTCCCAAATCTGAGTCGAGTAAGAGGAATGTTTGCGTATCAATACAGGATGTAATGTTATCCTGTAATACATACAAGTGATAAACGAAAGTACTCACTGTTTTATTTTCTCTTTCCAATAATGATTGTGCACATTATATATATATATATATATATACATATATATATATATATATATATATATATATATATATATATATATATATATATATATATATATATATATATATATATATATATATATATATATATATTGGAAAGGATCACAATTTTGCCCGTGATCAAGATATTCCTTTGAATCCACGGGGAAAATGAAACACGAAAAGTTCCCAAGGGCACTTTCGTGTAATAATCACATCATCAGGGGAGGCACAAGGGAGAAATATAACAGTAACGTATATTTTGGACAATCACATGTTTACCAAATGGCGTCCTAGCTTCGTCTCTTCTATGTATATCAACTGACTGTTATATTTCTCTCTTGTGTCTCCCCTGATGATGTGATTATTACACGAAAGTGCACTTGGGAACTTTTGCGAGTTTCATTTTCCCTGTTGACTCATAGGAATATATATATATATATATATATATATATATATATATATATATATATATATATATATATATATATATATATATATATATATATATATTTGAAAGGATCACAATTTTCCGCGTGATCAAGTACATTACGATGAGTCCACGGGGATAATGAAACACGATAAGTTCCAAAGCGTACTTTCGTGTAATAATCACATCATCGGGGAGATACAAGAAACATATGTAAGTCAACTGATATACAACGAAGAGACGTAGCTAGGACGCCATTTGGTAACAACGTGGTTGTCCAAGACAGACAACGAGCCTATCATAAACTTGTTATGTGTACAAGAAGGGGAATTGTTTACAAATTCTATCAACAATAAGATATCCATTTGTATAGACCTTCACTAATATTAAGATTATAATTCTTTGTGTATTTGATACTAGAAGATTTAATGATATTTCTCGTGGTACTGGAGTTAGAGTTAATAACTGAGATGGCATTACTCCAGTCAGTACAATGATCACAGTTTTTAACGTGATTAAACAAGGCATTTGATTCTTTTCCTGTTCTTATACTATATTTATGTTGTTTAAATCTAACAGAAACATCCTCACCAGTCTCCCCAACATAAAACGTATCAATATCTACATGGCACTTTATAGATGCATCCACGAGAATTTTCTGGTGAGTTCCTGATTAAGATATTCTTTATAATATTATTGATGCTGAAGGCAACATTTACATTAAAGGATTTAAGCAACATGGGAAGTAAAATAAAATCATCAATAAAAGCGGGAACTAAAAGATTCTTGTTGTCAATGGAAGGTTTGGGCTCAACTCTATAGAATGATTACTTTGGCAACTTAAGGGACTTTTCAATGAAAGACCTAGGGTACTTAGCTTAGATCCAATAGAATATATCTTCTCAAACTAATCATCAATATACTCTGGACTGCAAATACGTAATGCCCCATGAAACATAGATTGAAATGATTTTGATCTAATTCTGTCATGTTGAGGTGAGTAATAATGGATATATGAACATACATTGGTAGGTTTTCTGTATATGCTAAACTTAACTTGTTTCCTTGCCTATGGAACATTCAATCTAAAAATGGTAACATACCATTATTTTCATTTTCTAAAGTGAATTTGACGGTAGGTACTAAATCTTAGGTAAGGGGAGAAATATTTGTAAATTTTCATTTTTTGGCCAAACACAAAGAACATCATCTACATACCTAAACCAAATTGCATTAGAAGGTAAGATATCCTTTAGTAATTTTGTTTCAAAAATTCCATATAAAGATTACTTACTACAGGTGAAAAAGGGGGGTTTTGAAATGGTTTGGTCACATGGAGAGAATGAGTGAAGAAAGATTGACCAAGAGGATATATGTGTCAGAGGTGGAGGGAATGAGGAGAACTGGGAGACCAAATTGGAGGTGGAAAGATGGAGTGAAAAAGATTTTGTGTGATCGGGGCCTGAACATGCAGGAGGGTGAAAGAAGGGCAAGGAATAGAGAGAATTGGATCGATGTGGTATACCGGGGTTGACGTGCTGTCAGTTGATTGAATCAGGGCATGTGAAGCGTCTGGGGTAAACCATGGAAAGCTGTGTAGGTATGTATATTTGCGTGTGTGGACGTATGTATATACATGTGTATGGGGGTGGGTTGGGCCATTTCTTTCGTCTGTTTCCTTCCGCTACCTCGCAAACGCGGGAGACAGAGACAAAATATATATATATATATATATATATTTATATATATATATATATATATATATATATATATATATATATATATATATATATATATATGTATATATATATATATATATATATATATATATATATATATATATATATATATATATATATATATATATATATATATATATATATATATATATATATATATATATATATATATATGATTCATGGTGAGGTGCCTGAGGATTGGCGGAATGCTTGCATAGTGCCATTGCACAAAGGCAGAGGGGATAAGAGTGAGTGCTAAAATTACAGAGGTATAAGTTTGTTGAGCGTTCCTGGTAAATTATATGGAAGGGTATTGATTGAGAGGGTGAAGGCATGTACAGAGCATCAGATTTGGGAAGAGCAGTGTGGATTCAGAAGTGGTAGAGGATGTGTGGATCAGGTGTTTGCTTTGAAGAATGTACGTGAGAAATACTTAGAAAAGCGAATGGATTTGTATGTAGCATTTATGGATCTGGAGAAAGCATGTGATAGAGTTGATAGAGATACTCTGTGGAAGGTATTAATAATATATGCTGTGGGAGGCAAATTGTAAAAGCAGTGAAATGTTTTTATCGAGGATGTAAGGCATGTGTACGTGTAGGAAGAGAGGAAAGTGATTGGTTCTCAGTGAATGTAGGTTTGCGGCAGGGGTGTGTGATGTCTCCATGGTTGTTTAATCTGTTTATGGATGGAGTTGTTAGGGAGGTGAATGCAAGAGTTTTGGAAAGAGGGGCAAGGATGCAGTCTGTTGTGGACGAGAGAGCTTGGGAAGTGGGTCAGTTGTTGTTCGCTGATGATACAGCGCTGGTGGCTGATTCATGTGAGAAACTGCAGAAGCTGGTAACTGAGTTTGGTAATGTGAGTGAAAGACGAAAGTGAAGAGTAAATGTGAATAAGAGCAAGGTTATTAGGTACAATAGGGTTGAGGGTCAAGTCAATTGGGAGGTATGTTTGAATGGAGAAAAACTTGAGGAAGTAAAGTGTTTTAGATATCTGGGAGTGGATCTGGCAGCGGATGGAACCATGGAAGCGGAAGTAAATCATAGGGTGGGGGAGGGGGCGAAAATTCTGGGAGCCTTGAAGAATGTTTGGAAGTCGAGAACATTATCTCGGAAAGCAAAAATGTGTATGTTTGAAGGAATAGTGGTTCCAACAATGTTGTATGGTTGCGAGGCGTGGGCTATGGATAGAGTTGTGCGCAGGAGGGTGGATGTGCTGGAAATGAGATGTTTGAGGACAATATGTGGTGTGAGGTGGTTTGATCGAGTAAGTAATGTAAGGGTAAGAGAGATGTGTGGAAATAAAACGAGTGTGGTTGAGAGAGTAGAAGAGGGTGTTTTGAAATGGTTTGGCCACATGGAGGGAATGAATGAGGAGATTGACCAAGAGGATATATGTGTCAAAGGAGAAGTGGGAGACCAAATTGGAGGTGGAAAGATGGAGTGAAAAAGATTTTGGGTGATCGGGGCCTGAACATGCAGGAGGTTGAAAGGCGTGCAAGGAATAGAGTGAATTGGAAAGATGTGGTATACCGGGGTCGACGTGCTGTCAATGGATTGAACCAGGGCATGTAAAGCGTCTGCGGTAAACCATGGAAAGTTGTGTGGGGCCTGGATGTGGAAAGGGAGCTGTGGTTTCAGTGCATTATTACATGACATCTAGAGAATGAGTGTGAACGAATGGGGCCTTTGTTGTCTTTTCCTAGCGCTAGCCTCGCACACATGAGGGGGAGGGGGTTGTTATTTCATGTGTGGCGAGGTGGCGATGGGAATAAATAAAGGCAGACAGTATGTATTATGTACATGTGTATATATGTATATGTCTGTGTGTGTATATATACGTGTACATTGAGATGTATAGGTGTGTATATTTGCGTGTGTGGACGTGTGTGTATATATATGTGTATGGGGGTGGGTTGGGCCATTATTTCGTCTGTTTCCTTGCGCTACCTCGCTAACGCGGGAGACAGCGACAAAGCAAGATAGATAGATATAAATAAATGAATATATATATATATATATATATATATATATATATATATATATATATATATATATATATATATATATATATATATATATATGTATATATATATATATATATATATATATATATATATACATATATATATATATATATATATATATATATATATATATATATATATATATATATATATATATATATATATATATATACATACATATATATATATCATACAAAGCTCCAACATCCAGGATCGAACCTGTATGTTCTATGAAGGTGCGCGATCACATACACTTTATTGTTTTCTTTCAAACTATTCGCCATTTCCCACATTAGCGAGGTGGCGTCAAGAACAGAGGACTGGGCCTTTGAGGGAATACCCTCACCTGGCCCAATTCTCTATTCCTTCTTTTGGAAAATTAAAAAAAAACGAGAGGGGAGGATTTCCATATATATATATATATATATATATATATATATATATATATATATATATATATATATATATATATATATATATATATATATATATATATATATATATATATATATATATATATATATATATATATATATATATATATATATATATATATATCTTTCTTTTCTTTCATACTATTCGCCATTTCCCGCATTAGCGAGGTAGCGTTGAGAACAGAGGACTGGGCCCTTGAGGGAATATCCTCACCTGGGCCCCTTCTCTGTTCCCCTTCTCTTTTGGAAAATTAAAAAAAAAGTGAGAGGGGAGGATTTCCAGCCCCCCGCTCCCTCCCCTTTTAGTCGCCTTCTACGACACGCAGGGAATACGTGGGAAGTATTCTTTCTCCCCTATCCCCAGGGATATATATATATATAACTTCCTCCAGTTTTTCTCCATTCAAACTCACCTCCCAATTGACTTGACCCTCAACCCTACTGTACCTAATAACCTTGCTCTTATTCACATTTACTCTTAACTTTCTTCTTCCACGCACTTTACCAAACTCCGTCACCAGCTTCTGCAGTTTCTCACATGAATCCGCCACCAGCGCTGTATCATCAGCGAACAACAACTGACTCACTTCCCAAGCTCTCTCATCCCCAACAGACTTCATACTTGCCCCTCTTTCCAAAACTCTTGCATTTACCTCCCTAACAACCCCATCCATAAACAAATTAAACAACCATGGAGACATCACACACCCCTGCCGCAAACCTACATTCACTGAGAACCAATCACTTTCCTCTCTTCCTACACGTACACATGCCTTACATCCTCGATAAAAACTTTTCACTGCTTCTAACAACTTGCCTCCCACACCATATATTCTTAATACCTTCCACAGAGCATCTCTATCAACTCTATCATATGCCTTCTCCAGATCCATAAATGCTAAGTGAAGTGTTTTAGATATCTGGGAGTGGATCTGTCAGCGGATGGAACCATGGAAGCGGAAGTGGATCATAGGGTGGGGGAGGGGGCGAAAATTTTGGGAGCCTTGAAAAATGTGTGGAAGTCGAGAACATTATCCCGGAAAGCAAAAATGGGTATGTTTGAAGGAATAGTGGTTCCAACAATGTTGTATGGTTGCGAGGCGTGGGCTATGGATAGAGTTGTGCGCAGGAGGATGGATGTGCTGGAAATGAGATGCTTGAGGACAATGTGTGGTGTGAGGTGGTTTGATCGAGTAAGTAACGTAAGGGTAAGAGAGATGTGTGGAAATAAAAAGAGCGTGGTTGAGAGAGCAGAAGAGGGTGTTTTGAAATGGTTTGGGCACATGGAGAGAATGAGTGAGGAAAGATTGACCAAGAGGATATATGTGTCGGAGGTGGAGGGAACGAGGAGAAGAGGGAGACCAAATTGGAGGTGGAAAGATGGAGTGAAAAGGATTTTGTATGATCGGGGCCTGAACATGCAGGAGGGTGAAAGGAGGGCAAGAAATAGAGCGAATTGGAGTGATGTGTTATACAGGGGTTGACGTGCTGTCAGTGGATTGAACCAAGGCATGTGAAGCGTCCGGGGTAAACCATGGAAAGCTGTGTAGGTACGTATATTTGCGTGTGTGGACGTGTGTATGTACATGTGTATGGGGGGGGGTTGGGCCATTTCTTTCGTGTGTTTCCTTGCGCTACCTCGCAAACGCGGGAGACAGCGACAAAGTATAAAAAGAAAAAAAAAAAAAATATATATATATATATATATATATATATATATATGATATGTACTTACGTAAAGACTCCGACAGAACCCAACCTAAGCCAGGTAATCTTTACCGACCACCCTGAAGGGAGGATGATCAACTGGGTTGGCTGTGGGCATGCTGCCGCGAACAGAACTCGAACTCTCGGACGGGCCCTTGCTTGAATCATGGCCAGTAACGGTAATTACTACACGAAATGAGCTTGGATGTATGTATAAATGTATACGGATGTATACGGATGGAAACAGACAGATCGAACCGAGAACCACTGAACGCGACAGAAGTACTAGGAGAGGGAAAGACTAGTGTATGAAAGACCAAATCTCCAACCACGTTGCTGCCCATAAAGATTTGGTACATTTAAGTCAAGGTCAAGAAAACGCAATTTCCCAGAATGGGACAGCGACTGCTCGCTCCCCCAGTTTATGCTGACTTTTGTAGTGTTTACTTCACGTGCCTTGAATATGACTTTCAGGCTAAATCCGGAATAGAATTCCTTTTCCGTGACACATGTCCATATTTTTCCTGCTGAATGGCACTTTTTGTGTATATGTTCGTCCATACGAGGAAAATGAGGAATTTTCAAAAATGAACTTGATTCTACTTCGTTTTTCTGAGAACAGATTGTTTTTTTTTTTACAATATATATCATTGTAGATTGTGTATATATATATACATATATATATATATATATGTATATATATATATATATATATATATATATATATATATATATATATATATATATATATATATATATATATATATATATATATATATATATATATATATATATATAAGTGTGTGTGTGTGTGTGTATGTGTATTATAATTTCCCTAGGATCTCTCTCTTGGGACTCCTGTGGATTCAAGGCTGCGCTACAACCAGCATAATAGACTCTTCCTGCTTAAGGTTACACCGTAAGTGGAAAGTCACCTTCGGCAAGGTTGCATCATTATAAATACTATGACGAGAAGCAGGGCAATATTACCAAGGAGCTTCTTACTCCAAAGAAGTCCCTCACTTCCATGTTACTTATTGTAGCGTAGCGTTTTAACTCAAGTTCTGTAAAGAGGGTTCCTGGTATTTTGTAATGAAAAATACATGCTTCATGTATTTATAAAACATGTAGAAACTTTCTTTTTTTCTTATGATAACCGATATCAGACGGTGAAAAACATGCCCCGGGCCAAAACCCATCTTAGGTAAAAGAAAAAAAAAGAGTAGAAGATAACATGAAAATTCAAGAAGGTTCCACAGGTGTTCACAGACTACTCTTGAAGGTGAAAAATTATAGGAAGAGAGAAAGACGTAAGGAGGAAGAATTCCACAGCTCAGCTGTTCCATGGAAGAAAGAGGTATTACAACGGTCAGTCTCCGAGTGACTGGTCCCCACAAAAAGCAACAACGGGAATCAACTACCAGACGTAAGCCTTGGTGGCAGGAAAACACGTAGACACCTCGCGAGAACAGTGGACAAAATGAGACTTGCAGAAGAAGGAGAGTAAGAGAGAGAGAGAGAGAGAGAGAGAGAGAGAGAGAGAGAGAGAGAGAGAGAGAGAGAGAGAGAGAGAGAGAGAGAGAGAGAGAGAGAGAGAGAGAGAGAGAGAGAGGGGCAATATTGCGGCGTACAGTAAAGGATGGTTGAACAGAGGTGATGTCAGGAGAAATGATAAGATGGAAACCTTTTTGATCCTACTCTTCTTTATAGGCAGGAGGAGGGAGAATTAACCCGGATGTGTGACCAGCGCGAATGAAACTCCTGTATATAAATGAAAGAGCCGCTCACAAGACAAAATGTGCCTATGAGTTCGACCCCCATAAATACGCCAGAAAGAAGGGACTGGTATTGTAAGCTTTTGAGAAAATGGAAGATAAAGAGTTTCGAAGACTCTGAAGACAGCAGAAGTGAGAACATTTAGGTATTATTTGTAAGGATGAGAGCGGTCTCCTTCCATAGGGATGAACTGCACCAAGGCTTGCTTCCAGCAGGAAGGTAAAGTCTGGGTTTTCAGACAAAGGCGAAATAAACGAGCAAGAATTGGAGGCTCATTGGCACGCCTCCCTGGGCCTCGAGGATGTATGCATGAGAGCCATTCACCTTGTCCACCTGCAGGAGGGAAGATACTAGGAAGACTCCGACCCTACACGAGGAAAATGTGATTGGCTTGGGTTCAGTTGCAGGAGACTGGGTGAGGGATTAGGTGTAGAATCGTCTGGAGTTTAAAATAGGGAAAGAAATTACCAAACTGAGCGATTTTGTTGGGGACTTACCAGTAAATTGACAAGTTGGGAAGAGAAGGGGGAAAAGTTGAATTAAATGTTATTAGAGACGCTTTTGGTAAAGGACCAGAAAGATTTGCCGGTAGGAGAAATCAGATCATTATAAGTTCTTTTTACGAGGATGAGTTTGACACTAAGAAGAACACCTTTGCAAGTGATTCCGTAAAGAAATGCAAGTGGAATGGGAAGAGTGTCGTAGCCAATATTGTCTATCCCTGACGCGACAGGCATCAGAGTAGGAACAAAGAAACCATGATTGCTGGTAGAGGGAGAGAGAGAGAGAGAGAGAGAGAGAGAGAGAGAGAGAGAGAGAGAGAGAGAGAGAGAGAGAGAGAGAGAGAGAGAGAGGGGGGGGGGTGAAAGATTTTGCAGATGATGGAATGAAGGACATCCATCTCAGCTAAGACACCCCGGACACTGAAGGAGTCTCCGTCCCAGGGAAAGTCAGTAAGGAGGCCACGCAGGGTTGGCTACTTCGCTTTTCCAAAGAACCAAAATTGGCTTTTCTACGAAGTTATAGAAGGTGGGTGGGTCAAGTTAGAAGTAATAGAAATGGGTTAATGGCTGAGGGTCGCAAAAGAAGCAGAAATGATGCACTTGTTGTGGAAAAGTTAGAAGGGAAAGAGAGAGTGTTAGGAGAATGGTCGTGACACTCGGAAACTCCTGTTTAGTATTCGGTTATCTTTTCCATATTGCTACAGGACGGAAAAGAAAGGGACTCGACTCCGCTGGGATCTACCCAGATAAAGACTAAACCAGTCTTTGTGGTGTTCAGTGAAATCTCCTGCAAAGAGGATTTCAGGGCATGGATGTGAAGAGAGCAATTTGTGGCAGATATGCAAATAGGTGGAGGTGAATATAGTGGGAAATGCTGATGAGAGGGGGAGTACATGAAGCATCAAGACAATCTTTCAGACGGTAAAGAAAAAATGTTTGAAATGAAGTAAAAGTTACAAGAGTCAGAATCAAGAAGGCGAACAATGTGAGTGTTTGTATTAAAGTAGGCAAAAACGCCACCATTGTAGTGTAAGATAATGAAGAGGGTGAGCAGCCTTTGAAAGTTAGATGTCAGAAAATAGTTTAGGGAAGAAAGTGGAGTGATGATGTTCTACTGAGAGAAGGTTAGATTTGAGACCTCGATGTTGCAGAAATGAGCAGAGAAAGAGCGAGATCTGGGACGTGTGTCTGAAGGAGTGGCATACTTTCCAGTCTCCTGATGGCACTCAAGACTCGTATGATGTTTTGATCGTTTATGTGTTCTCCTTCACATCCTCCATATCTTCATCTTTCTTCTTTTATCACCGATACTTTTTCATCCTCCTATTTAGTCGTCCTTCCTCACTCATCATCATAATGTTATCTGCTATGCACAGATATGCAGATCAGATAATGTAATGTGGCCAGATCAGGTTCGACAAGGATAATGCGATTTCACGAGACGACAGGAGACCTGCTCCCTGCCAAGTGTCTCTCCTAGGCTATTGTAGGTCGAACTTCAGCCCAGGAGATGGGAGAATACTGTGATGGGAAGAAGGATGAGGGAAGAGGGAGGTAGAAGCAAGAGGCGGGAGGCGGAAGGAGAGAGGTGGGAGGTGGGAGACGGGAGGTAACAAGCACAGAAGGTGAGGAGAAAATTACCAAAGAAAATTGTGAGGGGGGAAATTACTGACGAGTGGACTGGAGTGTAACGTGAGAGCTGAGGCGGATCAGTTGACAAGTTGTAAAGGGCCGTAAAATTTTGCTAGAGGACAGAAAAGGAAGAATTCTTTTTGATGGTACAGGAGTGGAGGTAATCAGATATGAAGCGGAATATGATATAGTTTGATGAGAAGAGACGAGGGCAAGAGGAGAGGGGAATACGAGAAAATGAAGTTAAGATTTGAGGGAAAACTGAAGGAGAATAATTTGCTTAAAAGAAAAAAAATAAGGCATTACGTCACAGTAAAATAGAGATTTTTGAAAGGATGTCGTTGACGACAGTGAAGGATATAAGGCAACAATGAATGTGCGGAGGCAAGAAAATAGTGCATTTGGTAACACATCGTCACAAAAGGGAAGAAAAATAGAAATAAAATACGATGTTTCACTGCATCACAAGTGGAAAATATGCTTCACAATTAGGTGGGATCGTAAGGTATCTAGAGAATGAAGGCCGAAATGATAGAAATGAAAACATGGAAGTGGAAATTATAAGCCACATGACCAAAATGACAAGTGGTAAATTCAAGATCAAGAGATAATGAAGAACATCTCACAATGTACATGACTAGACCAAAAACAACATATACCTCTCAAGCTTGAACCAAAGAATGAACATCCATCTCAAGCTTGAACCAAAGAATGAACATTCACCTCAAGCTTGAACCAAAGACTGAACATTCATCTCAACCTTGGAGCAAAGATACAGCATCCATCTCAAGCTTGGACCAAAAATACAGCATCCATATCAAGCTTGGATAAAAGATACAGTATCCATCTCAAGCTTGGACCAAAGATACAGCATCCATCTCAAACTTGGATTCAATTAAACACCCACCTAAAACTTCAACAAACGGGCAAAACATCTATCTAAAACTTGAATCACTAAAAACATCTAAAACTAAAACACAGCGAGAAATTATCGTTTTTTCTTGAACCACCAGAAGCTAATGGTTTCTCAGATCTGAAAACGGAAGACCAAGAAATCACTAGAAAACGTAAGCCCAGGAGACACTACAGACAATGCATCGTCGAGGCTGACCACAAAATACCATTACATCCAGCAGAAATTTGTGTTGTCGTGCGTCGGAGTCCAGTCACAACAAATCACTCCAAAAAGTCTTGTCTCTTTAGTGGTCAAGAAGGCGATTCCGAATTTCTTTCTCGCCATCTTGTTGATGATGATGATGATGACCAGACACGAGAAGCTTGCTGGAGTTTTGCCTTTCTCACATTCTTCGTTCAAGTTGGGAATGTGTGTCGGATAATACTCATTATCACACGTGTGCTGGAGAAAGTTAGAGGTTATCATGATCCAAAGTCGTCAGGTTTTTCTGGTGTTGGAAGGAGTTAAGGTTTATCTTTCTTGGACAAATTCAACCCGATGCTGTTAGTGATGGACAAGAAATCTAATGGAATAAGAAAATTAGAACACCTGGTGCTTTGCATACTGAGCTCAGGCCTACAACCTTCCAGTATGTCTTCTTATATCTAGACACGTCTACGCCATCTTTCTTCTTTTTTTTTGTTTCCAATAAATGATCTACAGAGTCCCTGGCACTTCCATCCCTTCAACCATAAGATGCCCTTCCCAGTCTCGTTTAAAGAAAAGATACAACTCTGACTTCTCTGCCTTTTCTATAAGCTTAGTTCCTTACAAATGTATTTTCTAATATTTTCTGTTTCTCTGGTTGTCATTTCCTCTCCCTCCTCTGCACAGATATTCCCTCTCTTGCTTCCTGCTCGTCCCTCAGTGTCTTTACTCCGCCCCTGCTCCTCCCCACCTCACGAGGGCTTCTATTTGGTCCTTTACTTATTCTACTGCTATTAACTCCAACGATTTCCGTCCCTGGTGTTGTTGCGCATGTGTAGGAGGAATCTATGCCCTCAGCCTTATTTTTCGTTTATTACGTACATCATGTCCGTATTAAATGTATGTACCTCATTAACGTGTCCTCGATTTCAAAGTTAGCAATAACTTTCCACCCCGACACCCAGTTCCCCTCAGACGGCAACAATATTCATAACAGTAAACGTGTTCCACCAGCAGAAAGTGGGTTTAAGGGTGAGGAAGATGATGGTGTTAATGGCCGTGGCTGGCGCGGACGTGGGCGTTTCTCTGGCTCAACTGTTGACCCGGGATCATCACTCTACGAGCGTCTCACCACTACCAAGAACCTACTTAGGAAACACATCGCTCCTCCGCAGGTGTGTCGTCTATATATATTCTATATTCTGAGTGTGACGCCACGTTCCTTACAGTGACGTAAAACATTTTTGTGTATTTCTTAAGGATGGTGTGTTGTCATAACAAGTCTATGGTACCAGAAGAAATATCAGAATCATAAGAGATTCATGTTTAAAAGAGTTGCAATATCAGACGCGCTTTATGTACTGGGGCCAGAGTTGAGTACATGGTTAAGCTAATGTGTTGGAGGTGTCATGCAAGAGTTTATATGCTTCTGTCACAACTTCTTAAAAAAAAACCTTTATTTCTTGTTAACCGATAAACACAAGAAGGTATGTGTGTCTCCACGCAAGGCAGGCAGCTAAATTCCTTTAAATGCATGCGAAGACACAGAGGGGAGTGAGGGAGGGTACCCATGGCCAGGCCTCTGTGGTGTCTGTACCTCCCCATCTTGAACGTCAGCGTCAAAATCTGACAGACAAGTCTCACCTGGTCTGGTGTTGACACCGGTAGTTACTCACCCTCAGTGTTATCCACCGTCCTGCTAGCTGCTTGTGAGGCCCTTTCCATCGGCAAGTTGGTAAATTAAGCTTTATCATCGAGGTCTTCCGATTCTATATTTTTTGCCAAAAAGCAATGAATTAAGAGGATTATCCACATCTCTATCAAAACAATCGACTTTTTTTTATCTTCTATAATCGTGTCCACCCAGCCGCTTCGCCAGTCTAAGCAACGTGCTCTGTGTCCATGACGTTAGACTTCATAAACTCAAGAACAAGAATGATTGTTGTCTTTCGCCCTACAACGAAAGATCAAAGTAAAGAAGTAATCATTAGGCTCTTCTTAAAGGTAACGCAAATATGAAGCAGTGAATACCTGGAAGAGTTAAATAGATGTGTCATAGAATGTTTAAGAAGTCGTGTTATCCAAAATGTTCACTGATCAACCTCAGGAAGAGAGCCAATATATCTATAGACAGGTGCAGAGAGAATGTTGGTAGCAGCGCAGCGGAGAACAAGAGATGTATAACAGTTCCAAATTCAAAGAAAGTTTCATATATAAAGATGCTTACAGAAGACGGGGATGATCACTGCTACTTCGTCAGAAAAGAATATGTACGTATTATAGTGAGATTAGAAAGTGGCACAAGTGTTAACGAAGATGGTGAGGTGTGTGGTACGCTTTGTGATGAATGTCTAGCCATTAAGGTTGAGGATACAGAGCGAAGATATGACCAAAAGGATCTCTCTCTCTCTCTCTCTCTCTCTCTCTCTCTCTCTCTCTCTCTCTCTCTCTCTCTCTCTCTCTCTCTCTCTCTCTCTCTCTCTCTCTCTCTCTCTCTCTCTCTCTCTCTCTCTCTCTTCATCCAGACTTACTCTAGCTTCCGCATCGTGTCATATCACCAGACCATAACATAAACGTCCCGTCCCTACCACTGGTTGTCACAGGGAGAGCCACAACCTATGTATAAGACAACAGAAGTTATCACCCAAACCTTCAGCACCAGAACAGATGTTCCTCTTCCCTCCCGCCAGATATGAGTTCCCTTCAGCTGGCGAACCATGAAGTCAGGGCCAGACGGCTCAATTCCCTCCTGTCAGAGATGAGTTCTCTCCAGCTGGTAATAAAGTAACCGGAGTTCACTCCAGCTGGCAATAAAGCAACCGGAAGACCATTACGTTGTGTTATAAAGGTTTAATCAAGGTTGTGTACCGTGTTGCGCCTACCATAACGTTAGGGAAATATGCTCTCTTACATGGCCTTCACTAGATTAGGTAATGAACTCTCTTTACGAGCGCCGGATAGAGAGAAGTTAATTATAAACTGGTGTGTGCAGAGATTTCAATTATAATGAGTTAATGAAAAAAATCTTTGAATATATGAGGATGACTTTCAGGCATATTATGATTACATACTGATTTTCCCTTGATTATATATATATATATATATATATATATATATATATATATATATATATATATATATATATATATATATATATATATATATATATATATATATATATATATTTTTTTTTTTTTTTTTTTTTTTTGCTTTGTCGCTGTCTCCCGCGTTTGCGAGGTAGCGCAAGGAAACAGACGAAAGAAATGGCCCTACCCACCCCCATACACATGTATGTATATATATATATATATATATATATATATATATATATATATATATATATATATATATATATATATATATATATATATATATATATATATATATATATATATATATATATATATACCCTATTATTACTTACTCGATCAAACCACCTCACACCACATATTGTCCTCAAACATCTCATTTCCAGCACATCCACCCTCCTGCGCACAACTCTATCCATAGCCCACGCCTCGCAACCATATAACATTGTTGGAACCACTATTCCTTCAAACATACCCATTTTTGCTTTCCGAGATAATGTTCTCGACTTCCACACATTCTTCAAGGCTCCTAGAACTTTCGCCCCCTCTCCCATCCTATGATTCACTTCCGCTTCCATGGTTCCACCCGCTGCCAAATCCACTCCCAGATATCTAAAACACTTCACTTCCTCCAGTTTTTCTCCATTCAAACTTACCTCCCAGTTGACTTGTCCCTCAACCCTACTGTACCTAATAACATTGCTCTTATTCAAATTAACTCTCAGCATTCTTCTTTCACACACTTTACCAAACTCAGTCACCAGCTTCTGCAGTTTCTCACACGAATCATCCACCAGCGATGTATCATCATCGAACAAAAACTGACACACTTCCCAAGCTCTCTCATCCACAACAGACTGCATACTTGCCCCTCTTTCCAAAACCCTTGCATTCACCTCCCTAACAACCCAATCCATAAACAAATTAAACAACCATGGGGACGTTACACACCCCTGCCGCAAACCAGCATTCACTGAGAACCAATTATTTTCCTTTCTTCCTACATGTACACATGCCTTACATCCTCGATTAAAACTTTTCACTGCTTCTAACAACTTGCCCCCCACACCATATATTCTTAATACCTTCCACAGAGCATCTCTATCAACTCTATCATATGCCTTCTCCAGATCCATAAATGCTACATACAAATCCATTTGCTTTTCTAAGTATTTCTCACATACATTCTTCAAAACAAACACCTGATCCACACATCCTCTACCACTTCTGAAACCACACTGCTCTTCCCCAATCTGATGCTCTGTACATGCCTTCACCTTCTCAATCAATACCCTCCCATATAATTTACCAGGAATAATCAACAAACTTATACCTCTGTAATTTGAGCACTCACTTTTATCCCCTTTGCCTTTGTACAATGGCACTATGCACGCATTCCGCCAATCATCAGGCACCTCACCATGAGTCATACATGCATCAAATAACCTTACGAACCAGCCAACAATACAGTCACCCCCTTTTTTGATAAATTCCACTGCAATACTATCCAAACCCGCTGCCTTGCCGGCTTTCATGTTCTGCAAAGCCTTTACTACCTCTTCTCTGTTCACCAAATCATTCTCCCTAACCCTCTCACTTTGCACACCACCTCGATCAAAACTCCCTACATCTGCCACTCTATCATCAAGCACATTCAACAAACCTTCAAAATACTCACTCCATCTCCTTCTCACATCACCACTTCATACCTATACATACCTATACATTTCAACGTATACATGTATATACATACACAGACATATACATATATACCCATGTGCATATTCATATATGATGTCTTCATTCATTTTCGCCTGCACTACGCCACACATGAAATGGCACCCCCTCCGCCGCGTGTGCGCGAGGTAGCACTAGGAAAAGACAACAAAGGCCGCTTTCGTTCACACTCAGTCTCTACCTGTCATGTGTATTGTACGGAAACCACAGCTCCCTTTCCACATCCAGGCTCCACAAAACTTTCCATGGTAGTTGACTTTCCATAATAGTTGACTGTGAGAGGTGCATGAGTATCACTGGTAATACAATTGAGAGAACTGAGGAATGAGTGAGTGAGCACCGGATGGAACCACAGGAGCATACGTGAACCATTGATTGGGTAAGATGAGAGAGGTGCTGAGTGCAGCAAGCAGTGTGTGGGGACAGAGAGATGGCTGTATGCAAAGGCACAGATGGGTATCTATACTGATGTATGGGTGGGAGTCGTGGACCTTAAATCTTAAAAGACAGAAAAGAGTGGATGTTGCTTGACATGAAATGTTTAAGGAGAATATGTGTTGTGAGTAAGTAATAACAATCTTATGAGAGAGAGAGAGATATAGTAGTAATCTGAGTATGGTTGAGTGAACTGAACGCAGTGTGTTGAAATGGGATGGACAGTGACCCACGTTAGAGATCAGTATATCAACCATAGTGACCCTGGCTAAAAGTTGATCATTTTGCTACATTGACCGTTGATAAAGGTTAATATCCTTACTGTATTGACCCTGGTTGTAGGTTCGACACCCAGGACAGAGACTCCTTAAGTGCTCTGACCCGGTCCAGAGGTCAGTACCCTCACTACAACGACCCAGATGAGAAGTCAATACTCTCCTCACAGTGACATAGGCTAGAACTAATACCCTAATCACTCAGACCTGGCCTAGAAGTCATTAACTTCACTATAATGACCTAAATGAGGAGTCAATGCCTTCACGATAATGAACCAACGCAAGGGGTCAATTTCCTCACTACAGTGACCCCACGCCAGAGACCAATATCTTAGCTAGACTGACCAAGTCTTCTCTAACAGGTGATCGCTATTCCCTCCCTCTCCCCTGAGGGCCACAAATCTGAACTGTGTAACGAGTTCCTGCAGCCGCCTCTCACTCACGGGGTCGGTCGGGGACTTTCTGTTTACCATCCTGAACTTGTGGCCAACATAAGTAATGTGTCGGCCCCCTGGTGACATCCACCAGCACTTGTCCCTCACTCACTCCCTCTCTTGCAGTGTTTATTTTAGTCAGGAGTTTACCTGTGAGAAAATGAGATGGACGTTCAAATGCGCATTGAGACACCGAAACACACACACACACACACACACACACACACACACACACACACACACACACACACACACACACACACCATTAATTTCCCTGTACGTCCTTAGCAAAAAATAATCATACTAATTGTGTTGTCACATTCGCAGAAAGAGTCCAAAGATCATGTGTTTGTCTTCATGAAATCCTTTGAGTACGAGACCATTCCAGTTTCCATACACACACATCAACACAGGTTATCACCATCATCATCGGACTATTTCACTGTGTGGTTTTATTCGGCCAGACTCATATCCAAGAATGAACAGCAACTGACTCTGAATTTTCCATTGACTCTCAGATAATTCATGTGGTATCTTGTGTGGGAATGACCAGTTGCAGGAGAACAGGAGCCCATCTTTGTGGTTGAATATTACCAGTGGATTCTACATGTATCATACGACAAGCAAATGAATCATGAAAGAACGCATGATTCAGGAATATACTGTTAGCCAGCAAGAAAATGAAACATAGAGTCGAGCACTTCGCGAGAGTTCACATATACAAGGAGACAGAGATCAAGATATTTCTTTGTTCCTCTAAAGATGTGAATTATCACGAGAGCGCTCGGATCTCCGTGCTTCACTTGATGTAATTATACACAGTTTCCCCCAGTGTCATGCCGTGCTTCACTTGATTCTGGGTCTCCATGTTAATTCTTTGAAACAGACGTTTAAGACAGAATTACAGAAAGTAATTATGAAAAAAAGGAAAATCATGAATTTAGCGCAAAATTATAAACAAAATGTTTTCCTGGTCAGCATCAGAAATCAAGTATTCTGTTTTGGATTTAGTGTAGAACTAATCATTGAATAATAACGATTATCATCAAATTTTGACATTCTATATTTCATCAGTAGAAAGTGTTTCTGTTTATGGATTTTGGACTCTAGTGAACGCGTAAATGACCATAAAAGCCCTAAGTTGTCCAAGAATAATTCATTATCCTACGTTTTACATGTATTGCAAGCTATATTGGTGACACAGGGTACAGTCGCTGGCTTACTTCGATAAACAGCGACGCCTCTTTGCCTCTCGCTTGTACACACGTCCTGAAGCAGCTCGTGTTACCGTCCAGCTATAGTCGGCTAATATTCTTGAACTCCATTTGCCCTCGTACCATTTCTCTATCGCCGTGCCCATCGCTCACTGCGCCGCAGTTAGCTTAAGAGAAATAAAATCCAGCTGAGAGTGGAGAAAATATATATCTAAAGACATATTGTGGCCTGATCTTTGATGAGATGACGACAAGTTTTCCACAAGCTCCTTGTAGTTGTCAGTCTTGATATTTCTCAGAAACTTGGTTGCTACCAGACGGAAAGCATCCACGCTGTCTTGTCTTCAACACCGAGGATGTGGCAGAGGACCTAAAGATCTCGTGGATCTGAGGACTTCAGGAAACACTTGATTTCGCCATATTAAGCCTTGGGAATTCCACACCGAGGTACCTCAACTCTGGCCCAGTAGCCTTAACAAAGTTCTTCATGAGGCC
Organism: Panulirus ornatus; assembly: GCF_036320965.1. Classification (NCBI taxonomy): domain Eukaryota; kingdom Metazoa; phylum Arthropoda; class Malacostraca; order Decapoda; family Palinuridae; genus Panulirus; species Panulirus ornatus. The sequence continues at coordinate 20,710,114 of NC_092286.1, read as the reverse complement.
TTTTTTGATGTGCAGACGAGGTAGCAAACTCGTATTGTATTCTACCGTCGGCAAGGTACTGTACGTTCTTTGTTCCAGGTTCCAGCGACTGTCGGGAAAGCCATGCCCTCCTGTTACATAGGGAGGTCTTTGCTCGATAGTCCCATTCACACGACACACAAAAACTTAGTGTAGCCCTGCTGCAGTCCAGACAAGATAGCGACAATCTTCATGTTGCCACAAAGCTGCCATTGGCATTTCTTGGAGTTTATGCAGTTCAAAAGGTGCTTCATGTTGTCATATGATTCGTTCATATAGTCGGCATGACCAACTGGGGTTGACAGAAACATCTTGCCATCTTGCAGCAGAATAGATTTTACACTCAACTTTGACGAGTCTATGAACAGCTTCCACTCCTCAGGTGAGGGCTGCCATCAAACCATCTACATCTTAAAGAATGGAGCGAAATCTTTCTGGAAGTGTGAAACAGGGGCGCTGTCAAATTTTCATCAAGGAAATTCCGCTGTGGCAGTGTCAAGGCCGACAATCCTGCCTTACACTTCGACAGTTCCAGATCTCTGACGAGGTCGCTTGATTCAGTCTTCTGTTTGTGGCTCATCTAACGTCACGTTAGGTGTGAAATCAAGATCTCTTGATGCTGATGGCTCACATGTTTCACAGATTTCGTCATCCTGTTTGTCCTCCGATTCCAGGAGAAATGAGCCTGGGGGTTCCAGAACTGGAAGTTCTTCACCGTGGGACACCAGGTGCATAACATATGGCATACATGGGTAGCTCAAGGTCCATGTTTTCTTCGTGGAAATAGATACCTTGCCGGACTGGAGGACCAACGCATAAGTAACGGTCACTGACTTGTTCCGTCAGCTCCCTCCACACCATAGGCACAGCAGATGGCATCGGTCGCCGTTTGATATTCAACCAGCTTGTTGCACAAGGATGGCAGCATGTGTGTAAGGTCCAACTCTTATCCTTACAGCCAAAGTAAAGATTGTTGGCTTTCCAGAAGATCGGGGTAATGACACGCTTCTGTGATGCAAAAATCACCTCTCCACAAACAGAATTCATCTGCATTGTTTACGCACTTACGAGGCATGATAGTTGACGTTCAGCAAAGAAATCACTCAACAGTCAGTCACATGTGGCCGTTCGCATCACCACAGCAGTACGTTTCAGCAGAATGACAGAAAACCAGAACATGGCACTGCAAGAAGCAGCAAGTATTGCATTGCACTGTATTTTGAAATAGAAATTGGCTTGCGCTCTGATTACAGTATCTGAGCCAACTCCATCTAGAGTACAGACTTAAAGATTCGAAACAATAACTGCCTAAGAAGAGTACGACAAGTTGGAGTGCGAAAAAAATAAGGAAACGATTACGATACGTGTGCACTGGGCGACTTCCCTAAAGGGAATGATAAGCAGCAAGTAAGATGATGCAGTACCTGGGTACTGATTACACCATTCCCATTCTGCACCCAGGGTTACCAGATCTTGCCTCAAAGCCGCACATCATCAAAACCAGTGCAAGTCGACCATATTGGGACCAACCTGGTTTCTTCAAAAAGAGCCAGTTAAAAATTCTAAGCGTCATGTTCGTGCCCAGCGTCCCCAAAATTAGTCAAGATTAACTACATTAATTTCAGAAACATTTTGGCCGTTGATCAGGCTAATCAGTGACGACCAGAACCATTTGTCACATTACATACTAAGACGAAAATTATATTTACCTCACTGCTTCATGTGTTACACATCCTTCCTCTGTCTCTTTCAGCATCTCATATTTCACTCTCACTCCTTCCCTCCCTCCTTCCATTACACCAGCCCTTCCTCTTCCATCTCGCTCCCAAGTTCCCTCTTCCCTCCTTCTCACGCCCCATCACTCTGTCCCGTATCCTATCCTTTCCTCCCCCCCCCCTCCCCTCTTTCCCTCCTCCTCCGTCTCTCTCTCTCTCTCTCTCTCTCTCTCTCTCTCTCTCTCTCTCTCTCTCTCTCTCTCTCTCTCTCTCTCTCTCTCTCTCTCTCCCCCTTTTCCTCCTCATCCTCCTTTCCCACCAACGCCCCATACCCCCTTCCTTCCTCTCTCAACCCAGTCCTGCCAGCCGCCTCCTTCGTGATCCTGGCTTATCATCTCGATATACTGGAGAACTCTGGTCGTCTGCGCTATGTCCAGCGATCTATGTCCAGCGATCTAAGAAGCAATGGCCACCATCAAGCCAGTGACGTGATAGACGGCGAAAGAAAGATGCAAGAAAATAAAATGTCGGGAAACGCTTCAGTTCAACTCAGTAATGAACAAAGTTGGAGGCAAAAGTGGTCAAATTTCTCAAAATTTCTCCGTTTTCTGTTAGTTTTCTTTTCCAAATGCAAGGTAATGCTTGACATATAGATGTAAATTTGGGATTATTTTACCTCTTTATTACGAAAATTGTTAAAAAGGATCTTTTAGAAATGAATTACAAAATCGAGATGTAAACTTAAAGAATATGAAAGCAATTGCATTAAATGATTGATATTGTGTTAAGACTTCAAGCAATGAATTGAGTATGGATATAGTGTTACACAAAAGATAAAGGACATCTATC
>NC_092286.1:20657532-20702532 GCF_036320965.1 Panulirus ornatus | reverse complement strand
GGTCACAGTTGTAGAAGGTCACTTTAAGGGAGACAGGTGACATAGATTAAGCAGGCGGTGGCTGGCCTCCTCCAGCCATTTCTTACCCAATACTTCCAGTAAGATGAACGAGGCAAGTCTGAACCTTAACACTCTTTACCTTCACGACCATCTTGCAAAGTCTTAATGGACATTAGGAATCCAGTTCATCCAGTTCATTTTTCCATTAAAAAAAAAAGATGTAGTGAGAAAACTTTAGAAAGCTAGAAATATTGAAAGTACACAATACACAATCGTTTCAGTAATATATGTCAAAAAATACATACACACACACACACACACACACACACACACACACACACACACACACACACACACACACACACACACACACACACCGAACAAGCAAGCTCAACTGATCATCTTCAAAGCTTCTATAGAACATTAGACTCTATTGTAATCACATAAATACTTACAATCCTGATCTATTGTAAATACATTGTGGGTGAACTCATCAAGTGTAGAATCAGTTCGACTATGGAACAATTAAACGTGAATTTCATATATGAATTCCGTAACAATTCTGGATAATAAAACTAATCGTACATTTTCTTTTTCTTTTTCTCTCACTGTCTTTCTTTGACATACTGTGCTGTAAATTTGATATCCGTCGAGCACACTAAGTCATAATATGGTTCACATTGTTTCTGCATTATATTCGAATTATACTAGACAAGTTCGGGCTTTACTAGACCGAATTACTGTTTCCTGGACTTCCTAGTAGCATTACATTAGAGACAAGAGATTCTTGGAGGATTAGTATATATATATATATATATATATATATATATTTTTTTTTTTTTCATACGATTCGCCATTTCCCGCGTTTGCGAGGTAGCGTTAAGAACAGAGGACTGGGCCTTAGACGGAAAATCCTCACCTGGCCCCCTTCTCTGTTCCCTCTTTTGGAAAATAAAAAAAAAAAAAAAAAAACGAGAGGGGAGGATTTCCAGCCACCCGCTCCCTTCCCATTTAGTCGCCTTCTACGACACGCAGGGAATACGTGGGAAGTATTCTTTCTCCCCTATCCCCTATCATATATATATATATATATATATATATTTATTTATTTTGCTTTGTCGCTGTCTCCCGCGTTTGCGAGGTAGCGCAAGGAAACAGACGAAAGAAATGGCCCAACCCACCCCCATACACATGTATATACATACACGTCCACACACGCAAAAATACATACCTATACATCTCAATGTACACATATATATACACACACAGACACATACATATATACCCATGCACACAATTCACACTGTCTGCCTTTATTCATTTCCATCGCCACCTCGCCACACATGGAATACCATCCCCCTCCCCCCTCATGTGTGCGAGGTAGCGCTAGGAAAAGACAACAAAGGCCCCATTCGTTCACACTCAGTCTCTAGCTGCCATGCAATAATGCCCGAAACCACAGCTCCCTTTCCACATCCAGGCCCCACAAAACTTTCCATGGTTTACCCCAGACGCTTCACATGCGTTGATATATAACGAAGAGACGAAGCTTGGACACCATTTGTTAAACATGCGATTGTCCAAGACAGACTACGAGCGTTCATAAACTTATCATTTTACAAATTTTATCAACAATAAAGTTATCTAATTTGTGTAGACTATCACTGATATTAAGATTATAATTCTGTGTATTTAATTATAGAAGATTCAATGATATTTCTCGTGATAATAGAGTTTGAGTTAATAGCTGTGATGGCATTACTCCAGCTATTACAATGATCATAGTTTTTAACGTGATTAAACAAGGCATTTGATTCTTGTCCCGTTCTTATACTATATTTATGTTGCTTAAGTCTAACAGAAAGATCCTTACCAGTCTGCCCAACATAAAACTTATCACAATTTCTACATGGCATTTTAGAGATGCACCCTGGAGAATTTTCTGGTGAATTCCTGATTGAGATATTCTTGATAGTATTATTGTTGCTGAAGGCAACATTTACATTAAAGGATTTAAACAACATGGGAAGTACAGTAGAATTATTATCAAAAGGGAGAACTAAAAGATTCTTGGTATCAATGAGAGGTTTGGGCTCAACTCTATAAAATGCTTTCTTTGCTAAATGCCTCAAGGAGGCATTCTCAGTGTCATTCTCGGCTTGTACTTCTGAAATGAAAATGTTGCAAGTTTTGTCTGTAAACTGACGAATAAACTGGCGATATTTCTTTAAGAACTACCCCGATCTTTCCCTTGAATACGTCGTTAATACCAAATATGACAAATAAGAAGTGCATTATTATTGTCACCACCACTGACCTCCTTTACAGCATCGGCTGCATGCATCATCATCTACCCTGACACCGGGCAAGTAATATCGTTTACAGCGAGAAGTGTTTCTGGAGCAGAAATCCTCCAGCTAACGTCGGATGATGGAATATCCGACCAGCTTAACCTTGTTTGTTGTCCTTGACGTCATCCAAAGCTTGAGAGTGATATGTTTTCGATGCTGGCTGTTAACAAAGGCTTAGGTTTCTGGGAATGAGCACTTCGCCACACTTCTTGGAAAGGTCGGTTTACCTGGTAGAAGGGAAAGGATTGATTATGGATGCTTCTGCACCACCTGTTGCTACTCCTTGACGACGCTTGTTCACCCTTTAACACATTCAGCAAACTAGTTTTATCGATCTGCTGAAGGACATCTACCCTGTGGGTTAGAACATTCCTTTTATACACAGATGTAGTCAGCTTTTCCACCAGACTCCGCTGGCATTAACAGAGGGAGACACTGGTCACTAAACATCCCAACACAGAACACTGCATACCCGCTGCAATGATGGGAAAATGTAAAAGAAATTCTATATCAATGGCATAAAAGTCCTTGCGTGCGACCTGAGCTGTATTGAGTCCAGGCTATCGACCATGTGACCACCAACTGTGTATCGTAAGTTTTCAGTCTGACGCCTTACCACGTTTCCTCCATTCTTGCTGTGTTTCCTCAGATTACATGGCTAATCCTGCCTCGAAAGATACTGAAATACGTACATCAAAGGCTCTTTTCGTCGGAGCCTTGCGTCAGTACTGTGAGGCAAGAACCGGCGCAGCATCACCCTCGCAAAGCGAATTCAGGTGCCTGTCATGCGTCGATGAGGTCCACAATGCGGGACCAAATAAGTGAGGTCTCATGCAGACACCCATCATGCACACAGCAGCCGACGCGGATAATCCAGGAAAAATATATGAGCTTCTTTAGAGATCGTGTTTTGCAGGACTTGACGTGAATGTAAATTCAGATCAGACGGACGATGTGTTAACATGTACAGTATATCAGCCGGGTATCCTCGAGTCAGGTATTTATGTATAGTGCACGAATGATATTGCGTGACGATGTTTCCATTACAACGAAACGTGATTAGAGAGAGAGAGAGAGAGAGAGAGAGAGAGAGAGAGAGAGAGAGAGAGAGAGAGAGAGAGAGAGAGAGAGAGAGAGAGAGATTAGGCTAAAATCCTTCAATTCACTGCATCTCTAGTTTTACATTTCCATGTCATTTATTGTGGTGGTCAGGAAAATGGGAAGATGGTAACAAAGCCATTTGTTGTCCTAACTTCCCAGTTGTATACAAAGAAAAAAGAAAACGTTCGTTCATTCATCTTCTGGTAACACTCTCGTAGTCCAGGTCATTAAAGATTTTCCGCTTGACTCTTCTGTTTATCTTTTCTTAAGGTCTCGTTGTGTTTCATACTTTTATCTTCTGTTATCACATTCATTTCCCTTTTTTCCTTCAACAATTTTTCTTCACATCTTTCTTCATATATTTTTCCACGCACGCTAATTGTTTCATTTGCCTTGATGTCTTCTTTTGTTATAAGATTTCTTCATGTCAGACTTCCTATTTCTTATCATCACATCATTCAATTGTCCATACATTTTTGTCCTCAAAAATCATTCCGTTTTCCCTCGCGTTCTATCTAACCGCCTCTTCCTCTCTTATTAACTTTTCTTTTCATTTCTAAGTCCTATCATCATTTCTTTCAATCACAATCCCCACTTTCACCTTCCTCTTATCTTCTTTGCCTCCTCCTCCTCCATCTTACCTCCATTCTTCATCCCTTGTTCCCATGTACATCCTGGTTCACCTTCCCATCTTCCATCCTCCCAAATCCTTTTCCTACCTTCTTCCAGACCTCCTCGGTAGGGAGAGTGTCGAAGCCCCCACTCCCTCCATTCTTCTCCCTATGCCTCGCATTAATTATTCCTGCTCCTTCCTCTTACGTTTCCTCCGCGTCACACCCTCTTTCCTCCCTCAGGGGAGATGATATAGAGCTTCCCTTATCTTTAACCCTCATACACTCGCTGTATCCCATTTTCTTCTCATTTTTTACCCCCGTCTTTTCCTTCTTCCTCCCCTCATGCATCATCCCCAGCCTGACCTTCAGAGGAAGGAGGAAGATCTGGATTAGTCTGTGGCCAGAATCAATAAAGCTGTCTCGTCTCTTCCGTTGAATAAATCACCCATCACCCAGCAAGGTAAAACGTACTTCCACAATAGACTTAACCATTTCTAAGGTTACACTAGTTTGACAGAGGTTAGTTTGGGTAGACTTCATTGTCTTTTTGTTGCAGTTCCAGTGCTGGTTTTTGTGTGCTTTATCGAGTTAATGTTATTACCAAGCAGTAAATGGCCAGGGAGATATGAAGATCTTGTTATGAGGAATATAAAACCATGTGAGGAAGGTACTTCTAGTCTTAGAGTAATATACTTTGGTTGATGTTACTTGTTATTGGACTAAATATCTTAAACCTGGGGTAAAACATGGTAAAACAAAAGATAAAAAGAAAACCACAACAGGGAATTTTTACGCTTTAGCATTAGTTAGAAAGATTGTGAAATTTTGTAGAAAAATCTTGTAAGGAGATGTTCAATGTAGTGAGGAAGGCATGAGGACCAGACAATGTGCAGGGTGGAGACATGGGAACAGTAACAGGGCGGAGAAACGAATGGAATAGTGGGCTAACGGCAGCAGGACGGGGAAATTGAAGAATAATGCACGAGGGAAAGGCAGACAACAGAGGTTACGTTTACCCAAGTCTGAATTAACGATAGCAGGCTGGAGACACGTGACAATACATTTTAATCTTTTTTCTTATCATCCGACATGCCACGAACAAATACCACCGGCCATGACCATCCCGGATAAGAAAAGAACATAGAACATGAGAAAAGGAATGCATAAATCAATTCGAGCATATCGTGCGATTTTAGACCTGATTCTTATAGATGAGAAGGTTAGAGGAAGAGGCGAAAGGGACACAGAAGAACGAGCAGAACTTTCAGAAACTCGATATTTGAAGAAAGAAAGACGTCGTCAATCCTCGTGTAGATGGTCTCCTCACAGAAACAACGAGAAGCATCAACCAAACGCGTCTCAGAATTCACCACCAGCTTTTGTGGGCTGTCCAGGACAGAGTGGAGGATATGGTTGTGTCCAGTGGAAGATATGTTTATATATGTTTATCATTGCAGATTTGAACTGGAATAGTTTGAAATCTAGGTGTGGAAAACGTATGAGATTTGGAAAAGAATATAGTTAGAAACTGCGTTTCTGAATTCAATCAGGTTACTGAAGGAAAGGTTATGCGTTCTAAGTGTATAAACAAAATCGATAGTTATGGAGAAATTCCAACAACTTGCAGTTACCAGAGGATAGAGGCAAGCAAGGACTGGACACAAAACATTCCCCTAGCCAAGACAAGAGGAGATATACCATCTGAACTACACGGCCTTGCCCATTAGAAGCCAGAAGAATGCTGGAAGACTTGGCACGAGGAAAACACAGGGGACGGCGTAGGGTCAAGGGGTTGAGGATTGGAGGCCTAGATTACAGTTAGAGAAGAATAACGTTGCAGGAAGAGTTCCTTTACGAGTAAGACAGTTACTTTTAGGATGATCAGGTCGGAGGAAAGGAGACAATATCGACAGATATTACTGCAGATGCTTTTGGTTAAGGACAAGGAAATCAAAATCTATCATATATATATATATATATATGTATGTATATATATGGTGTGAGGTGCTTTGATCGAGTAAGTAGCGAAAGGGTAAGAGAGATGTGTGGTAATATAAAGAGTGTGGTTGAGAGAGCAGAAGAGGGGTTATTGAAATGGTTTGGTCACTTGGAGAGAATGAGTGAGGAAAGATTGACAAAGAAGATATATGTGTCAGAGGTGGAGGGAACGAGGTGAAGTGGGAGACCAAATTGGAGGTGGATAGATGGAGTGAAAGATTTTGACCGATCGGGGCCTGAACATGCTGGAGGGTGAAAGGCGTGCAAGGAATAGAGTGAATTGGAACGATATGGTATACCGGGGTCGGTGTGCTGTCAATGGATTGAACCAGGGCATGTGAAGCGTTTGGGGTAAACCATGGAAAGTTTTGTGGGGCCTGGATGTGGAAAGGGAGCTGGGGTTTCGGTGCATTATACATGACAGCTAGAGATTGAGTGTGAACGAATGTGGCATTTGTTGTCTTTTCCTCCTCTAAAGATCTTCTAGAGTTAACCCCTCAACTTTCTAACACACTCATACCTATCTCACCAAAGTCCATTTCAGTCTACCTTAAAACCGTAAGCGAGAGAAGACCTTTTACCACAAGCTTATGACCCTCGCGTGTGTCTCCTTCCTTCGTTTGCATTACCCAACTATATGGAGTCACAGCGAGGTAAGTGTAGTTATCCTGACCAACCACCATTCTTTTGAACAAAGGGCTATGATCTACATCATTCATCTCAGAGTTGAGTAATCATTGATATTCTTCCCCCTGTAACACCGATCATCACTGCAGATGTCACTGTCATTAACCCCTCTCATCACTGACATATCGCTCTATATACACCCTCGTCATTACGGTAGGAACGTTAACATTTTCCATTGCCCCTCCCCTTCATCTCGGATCTGCCATCTTGATTTTCCCCAGTAACGCTATTCACCTCTTCCCCTTCCACGCCAGCCGTGACCCTATCATTTCCTCCCCTCAGTGTCAACTCTTTCTTCTGATTTCTTTCATTTGACCCGCTACTTCCATCTTAACCCAAGTTGCTGTTCCTCGTCTTTCATCTCATATTTCAGTTTTAATCAGTGATCACACACTGAGTTCATCACTAAACTCCTACTTCTCTCTCCTTTCCCTCAATATACTAATGACCAGCTCTGCTTCCCTCCACAGAACACATCAATCACGCGCGGAACATTAACATTACAAGACTTCCAGCGTTGCCTCCAAATGTACAAGAAACATTCGGACACTTGCATGTCATCAGAGGGAGATTACTCTGAAGGGGACTGCTTGTGAAGATGTTGTATATACATTATTCTCTTAGATAAAGGCTGGGTCTTAGAACGGGTGTGGACGCTTAGCATAGCGACAGCATCTACATGACCGCCTCTTTAAAGTATAGAGGAAAGAAAATTAGCATTTCTAAAGAACTACATTGGAGGCTTCTAATATAGAGCTAACTTATTATGTCTCTGCTAAGAACAAAACGTAGTAACTGCAGCTTTCTGACACTTTAGTTAACGTTTGAACACCTGAGTTCCGTGACCAAAGGTGAAGTTGGGGACTATATCCTCGACCTCTGAATATGGTCTCTATAGTGATGATATGTATGATGATACTTGTACAATTTACATCTACGGTAATGTTTATATAGTTCACATCCGAGATGATTCGTGTATAGTTGATTTCAAAGATCCTCCTTGTTACATTAACACTTGGGGTGATTCTTGTATAACTGGCATCCAGAGCGCCGTCCATAACGACGATATACACAGTGCAACCTGTAATGGTGACGTCCCAGAGGGTGATCATAACATTACCGTTCAAGTTGATACTGGAGCAGTTTGACGCCCTACGTCGTGCATGTATTAGTCATATCTAATATGATGACGCCTGTGCTTCTGCCATTGCGTTGATGGTAACTATGTTCTTAAGTACCGTAGCGCCTGTATTATAGACATTGTAACATGGAACTACTCCGTCATCATAGTGTTAAGGGACAAACGCAAGGAACAGGGAACTGAGGATACTCATTCAGATTACGCAGGAAATATAATGAGATTCTGTGAATGACTGAACGTTGAGGTGCGCCTTGGTTTAAACATCTCAGTCGCAACGAACCGAACAATTCGAGAGCGCACGAACGAACCCGAAGGAGCTGTTCGATTTCAAACTCGCTGTATTTTGCGTGTTCACTGCCGTTCGTCTTACTCCCACTGTTCACCTCAGGATGGGTTTGTCAGTGGTAGCGGGTGTGCAGCCTTCATGATTTATCCCTTAGCCAAAAAGAAGAAGAAATCGATGAGAATGTGGGTCAGGCGACTCTTTTCTGAAAGTAAAAACATGTCGCTATTATTGAGCGAGATAGACCATGGGCATTTGAAAAACTGTACACAAGTAATAGCGGAGGATTTTGAAATATTAATGAACTTTGCAGGACCCAGGATGGTCAAGAAGGATGCAAAACTACGTAAGCCTCACAGGTAAAAGAGCATTTGGCGGTAACTGTTTCTTCGCTTCAGTGGCCCCATGTAGTAGCCTGCTGTATTTATGTATGATATACAAACAACGCATGAGTGATATAATTGCAAAAACATTTAACTCTTTGCCTGAAGTATAGAAGGATTACATTATGGTATATATATACAGAGGTATAAGTTTGTTGAGTATTCCTGGGGATTTACTTGCGAGGGTATTGATTGAGAGGGTGAAAGCATGTACAGAGCATCAGATTAGGGAAGAGCAGTTGGTTTCAGAATTGGTAGAGGATGTGTCGATCAGGTGTTTGCTTTGAAGAATGTATGTGAGAAATACTTACAAAAGCAAATGGATTTGTATGTAGCATTTATGGATCTGGAGAAGGCAAATGATGTCTCCATGGTTGTTTAATTTGTTTATGGATGGGGTTGTTAGGGAGGTGAATGAAAGAACTTTGGAAAGAAGGGCAAGTATGCAGTCTGTTGTGAATGAGAGGGCATGGGAAGTGAGTCAGTTGTTGTTCGATGATGATACAGCGCTGGTGGCTGATTCGGCTGAGAAACTGCAGAAGCTGGTGACAGAGTTTGGTAAAGTGTGTGAAAGAAGAAAGCTGAGAGTAAATGTGAATAAGAGCAAGGTTATTAGGTACGGTAGAGTTGAGGGACAAGTCAATTGGGAGGTAAGTTTGAATGGAGAAAAAATGGAGGAAGTGAAGTGTTTTAGATATTTGGGATTGGATTTGCCGGCGTGGGGAACCATATAAACGGAAATGAGTCACAGAGTGGGGGAGAGGGCGAAAGTTCTGGGAGCGTTGAAAAATGTGTGGAAGGCGAGAACATTATATGGAAGCAAAACAGGGTATGTTTGAAGGAATAGTAGTTCCAACAATGTTATATAGTTGCGAGGCGTGGGCTATAGATAGAGTTGTGCGGAGGAAGGTGGATGTATTGGATATGAGATGTTTAAGGACAATATGTGGAGTGAGGTGGTTTGATCGAGTAAGTAATGAAAGGGTAAGAGAGAAGTATGGTAATAAAAAGAGTGTGGTTGAGAGAGTAGAAGAGGGTGTTTTGAAATGGTTTGGTCACATGGAGAGAATGAGTGAGGAAAGATTGACCAAGAGGATATATGTGTCAGAGGTGGAGGGAACGAGGAGAAGTGGGAGACCAAACTGGAGGTGGAAAGAAGGAGTGAAAAAGATTTTGAGCGATCGGGACCTGAACATGCATGAGGGTGAAAGGAGTGCAAGGAATAGAGTGAATTGGAACTATGTGGTATACCGGAGTCGACGTGGTGTCAATAGATTGAATCAGGACATGTAAAGCTTCTGGGGTAAATCATGGAATGTTTTGTGGGCCCTGGATGTGGAAAGGGAGCTGCATTATACATGACAGCTAGAGATTGAGTGTGAACGAATGTGGCCTTTGTTGTCTTTTCGTAGCGCTACCTCGCGTGCGTGTGGGGGAGGGGGATGTCATTTCAAGTGTGGCGGGGTGGCGACGGAAATGATTAAAGGCAGTAAGTGTGAATTATGTACATGTGTATATATGTATATGTCTATGTATGTATATATATATGTCTATGGATATGTATGTATATATATATATATATATATATATATATATATATATATATATATATATATATATATATATATATATATATATATATATATATATATATATATATATATATATATATATATATATATATATATATATATTGACCAAGAGGATATATGTGTCGGAGGTGGAGGGAGCGAGGAGAAGAGGGAGACCAAATTGGAGGTGGAAAGATGGAGTGAAAAAGATTTTGTGTGATCGGGGCCTGAACATGCAGGAGGGTGAAAGGAGGGCAAGGAATAGAGTGAATTGGAGCGATGTGGTATACCGGGGTTGACGTGCTGTCAGTGGATTGAATCAAGGCATGTGAAGCGTCTGGGGTAAACCATGGAAAGCTGTGTAGGTATGTATATTTGCGTGTGTGGACGTATGTATATACATGTGTATGGGGGGGGTTGGGCCATTTCTTTCGTCTGTTTCCTTGCGCTACCTCGCAAACGCGGGAGACAGCGACAAAGTATAATAAAAAAAAAATAATATATATATATATATATATATATATATATATATATATATATATATATATATATATATATATATATATATATGTATATATATTGTTTCTTTCATACTATTCGCCATTTCCGGCGTTAGCGAGGTAGCGTTAAGAACAGAGGACTGAGACTTTGAGGGAATTTCCTCTCCTGGCCCCCTTTTCTGTTCCTTCTTTTGGAAAATAGAAAAAAAAAAAAGAGAGAGGGGGGGATTTCGAGCCACCCGCTCCCTCCCCTTTTAGTCGCCTTTTACGACATGCAGGGAATACGTAGGAAGTATTCTTTCTCCCCTATCCCCAGGAATATATATATAGGGGATAGGGGAGAAAGAATACTTCCCACGTATTCCCTGCGTGTCGTAGAAGGCGACTAAAAGGGAAGGGAGCGGGGGGCTGGAAATCCTCCCCTCTCTTTTCTTTTTTTTTCTTTTTTTTTTTCCAAAGGAAGGAACAGAGAAGGGGGCCAGAAGAGGAAATTCCCTCAAAGTCCCAGTCCTCTGTTCTTAACGCTACCTCGCTGACGCGGGAAATGGCGAATGATATGAAAGATATATATATATATATATATATATATATATATATATATATATATATATATATATATATATATATATATATATATATATATATGTATATATATATATATATGTTGAAATGTATAGGTATGTATATATGCGTGTGTGGATGTGTATTTATGTACATGTGTATGTGGGAGGGTTGGGCCATTCGTCTGTTTCATTGCGCTACCTCGCTAACGCATGAGACAGCGACAAAGCATAATGAATGAAATATATATATATATATATATATATATATATATATATATATATATATATATATATATATATATATATATATATATATATATATATTCTTTTTTTCTGATGTTGGAGGCTCCAGTCACGAACAAAATCCACATCAAGGCCGGGCCTTAATTAGTAGATACAGAGGATTTTGGAAGAGAAAAAGAAGAGACAAGGGAAAGTATCTACGAGTTTTGGAGGAAGTGAAACTCCTTTCTTAAAGCATGTTTCCTTTTTTTCATAAACGCCCGAGGAATGGCTACGTACGTCTACCAAATTTTAAGAAAAGTGCCAATTTTCTCACTAAGTTGGTGCTATGGACGGAAACATATCATCATTTAATGCTCATTTCACACTGGCAATGACTTTATTAACTTCATTAATTACAATTATGGCATTGTTCTTATTTTACTGGTGAACACTGACTACAGTCTCACACGTGAAGATGTTGGCTGCCAAGGATTAATCTCCGACGGCGGCGCGTCTTCAGTCACCCTCTGCTTCACAGGAAACTCGAGGGTGGAAGCTCAGACCTGCCTCAAGACTCAGAGCAACCTGGTCTAAGTACGTCGATGCCATGGGTTTATAGAGCCGACGAAGCATTTCCTTGAACTGACTTTATTCGGGGAACCAGGAGATGGGAACGAGTGAAAGAGGATCCAATTTGCCCCTCAGTCGCGTAAGAACGAAAGAGAACTTATATGGAGTTTCGTCTTCAGTTTTTCAAGGTCTCAGAAAACATATATTTTCATAGCCAGGAAAATCATACACTGTTCTTATGACAGTTGCTTGTCTACACAAGAAGCCAAAATTCCAGAAAGATTTAGACACCTCATGGAACATTTGACCCTGAAGACGAGGACGGCAATTTTCTTTCAGGTAACTAGAGACTGGAAAGCAATTTTGATAATGCCATCCTTTCCTCCCATCAGGAACGTACCACGGAGGACAGCATTGAAGGAGAAGAAAAATTTGCCATGATTTTGCACAGAACTTTTCGAAAGACTGGGATGTGAATGTGTCACAGACAGTTAAAGTAATGTACCTGTATTTTGCACATACGTGTGAAAAATCTAATGAAAAGAATATAGGCCATACAATACCTTTACCCATAATCATTTTCTTCTCGCTGATGAAGTAAATGAACATAAGATTTTTAATCATTAACATACCTGCATGGTATTCACTGTAGCTCTGGGCTCATCTCTGTCCATCATGAACACCATTGGCAAGGAGGAAAACCAATCCGACACACACAGTTGCTGTGTGTCTGTTCAAAAGAGAAAGATTACTCAGACAGTTTGTATTTCTATATGATAATATGCTTCTTCATTTATTTATAGTAATAATTATTCATTTATCGACAATAATGATTTTTATTGTATACATCTTATACATCACTGTCGACGTTTCATGGTAGATTAATATAATAGTTTACCTCTGTCAGTCCAGAAGGTTTTCTTTATTTTTGCCTTTTTCTATCATGAAACTGGCAACTAGGCTTTCCATTTTCTTCCTCGTTTCTCCAGGGATACATGCAATAACTTGCGCTCTGCTAACCCAGCAATCATGCTTCTTGGCTTTATTGCAGTATAATCCATGTTGGGGATTACAAATCCCAGGGTACTTCTCATATTCATCATGTTAAGCATTTCTCTTTGTCCCACTCCATGATAGAAATGGAATAGAACGAACAGCTGGATCAGCACGAACTCCCGTCCTCACTGAACAGCTGGAATAGCACGAACTCCCGTCCTCACTGAACAGCTGGAATAGCACGAACACCCGTCCTCACTGAACAGCTGGAATAGCACGAACACCCGTCCTCACTGAACAGCTGGAATAGCACTAACACCCGTCCTCACTGAACAGCTGGAATAGCACGAACTCCCGTCCTCACTGAACAGCTGGAATAGCACGAACTCTCGTCCTCACTGAACAGCTGGAATAGCACGAACTCCCGTCCTCACTGAACAGCTGGAATAGCACGAACTCCCGTCCTCACTGAACAGCTGGAATAGCACGAACTCCCGTCCTCACTGAACAGCTGGAATAGCACGAACTCCCGTCCTCACTGAACAGCTGGAATAGCACGAACTCCCGTCCTCACTGAACAGCTGGAATAGCACGAACTCCCGTCCTCACTGAACAGCTGGAATAGCACGAACTCCCGTCCTCACTGAACAGCTGGAATAGCACGAACTCCCGTCCTCACTGAACAGCTGGAATAGCACGAACTCCCGTCCTCACTGAACAGCTGGAATAGCACGAACTCCCGTCCTCACTGAACAGCTGGAATAGCACGAACTCCCGTCCTCACTGAACAGCTGGAATAGCACGAACTCCCGTCCTCACTGAACAGCTGGAATAGCACGAACTCCCGTCCTCACTGAACAGCTGGAATAGCACGAACTCCCGTCCTCACTGAACAGCTGGAATAGCACGAACTCCCGTCCTCACTGAACAGCTGGAATAGCACGAACTCCCGTCCTCACTGAACAGCTGGAATAGCACGAACTCCCGTCCTCACTGAACAGCTGGAATAGCACGAACTCCCGTCCTCACTGAACAGCTGGAATAGCACGAACTCCCGTCCTCACTGAACAGCTGGAATAGCACGAACTCCCGTCCTCACTGAACAGCTGGAATAGCACGAACTCCCGTCCTCACTGAACAGCTGGAATAGCACGAACTCCCGTCCTCACTGAACAGCTGGAATAGCACGAACTCCCGTCCTCACTGAACAGCTGGAATAGCACGAACTCCCGTCCTCACTGAACAGCTGGAATAGCACGAACTCCCGTCCTCACTGAACAGCTGGAATAGCACGAACTCCCGTCCTCACTGAACAGCTGGAATAGCACGAACTCCCGTCCTCACTGAACAGCTGGAATAGCACGAACTCCCGTCCTCACTGAACAGCTGGAATAGCACGAACTCCCGTCCTCACTGAACAGCTGGAATAGCACGAACTCCCGTCCTCACTGAACAGCTGGAATAGCACGAACTCCCGTCCTCACTGAACAGCTGGAATAGCACGAACTCCCGTCCTCACTGAACAGCTGGAATAGCACGAACTCCCGTCCTCACTGAACAGCTGGAATAGCACGAACTCCCGTCCTCACTGAACAGCTGGAATAGCACGAACTCCCGTCCTCACTGAACAGCTGGAATAGCACGAACTCCCGTCCTCACTGAACAGCTGGAATAGCACGAACTCCCGTCCTCACTGAACAGCTGGAATAGCACGAACTCCCGTCCTCACTGAACAGCTGGAATAGCACGAACTCCCGTCCTCACTGAACAGCTGGAATAGCACGAACTCCCGTCCTCACTGAACAGCTGGAATAGCACGAACTCCCGTCCTCACTGAACAGCTGGAATAGCACGAACTCCCGTCCTCACTGAACAGCTGGAATAGCACGAACTCCCGTCCTCACTGAACAGCTGGAATAGCACGAACTCCCGTCCTCACTGAACAGCTGGAATAGCACGAACTCCCGTCCTCACTGAACAGCTGGAATAGCACGAACTCCCGTCCTCACTGAACAGCTGGAATAGCACGAACTCCCGTCCTCACTGAACAGCTGGAATAGCACGAACTCCCGTCCTCACTGAACAGCTGGAATAGCACGAACTCCCGTCCTCACTGAACAGCTGGAATAGCACGAACTCCCGTCCTCACTGAACAGCTGGAATAGCACGAACTCCCGTCCTCACTGAACAGCTGGAATAGCACGAACTCCCGTCCTCACTGAACAGCTGGAATAGCACGAACTCCCGTCCTCACTGAACAGCTGGAATAGCACGAACTCCCGTCCTCACTGAACAGCTGGAATAGCACGAACTCCCGTCCTCACTGAACAGCTGGAATAGCACGAACTCCCGTCCTCACTGAACAGCTGGAATAGCACGAACTCCCGTCCTCACTGAACAGCTGGAATAGCACGAACTCCCGTCCTCACTGAACAGCTGGAATAGCACGAACTCCCGTCCTCACTGAACAGCTGGAATAGCACGAACTCCCGTCCTCACTGAACAGCTGGAATAGCACGAACTCCCGTCCTCACTGAACAGCTGGAATAGCACGAACTCCCGTCCTCACTGAACAGCTGGAATAGCACGAACTCCCGTCCTCACTGAACAGCTGGAATAGCACGAACTCCCGTCCTCACTGAACAGCTGGAATAGCACGAACTCCCGTCCTCACTGAACAGCTGGAATAGCACGAACTCCCGTCCTCACTGAACAGCTGGAATAGCACGAACTCCCGTCCTCACTGAACAGCTGGAATAGCACGAACTCCCGTCCTCACTGAACAGCTGGAATAGCACGAACTCCCGTCCTCACTGAACAGCTGGAATAGCACGAACTCCCGTCCTCACTGAACAGCTGGAATAGCACGAACTCCCGTCCTCACTGAACAGCTGGAATAGCACGAACTCCCGTCCTCACTGAACAGCTGGAATAGCACGAACTCCCGTCCTCACTGAACAGCTGGAATAGCACGAACTCCCGTCCTCACTGAACAGCTGGAATAGCACGAACTCCCGTCCTCACTGAACAGCTGGAATAGCACGAACTCCCGTCCTCACTGAACAGCTGGAATAGCACGAACTCCCGTCCTCACTGAACAGCTGGAATAGCACGAACTCCCGTCCTCACTGAACAGCTGGAATAGCACGAACTCCCGTCCTCACTGAACAGCTGGAATAGCACGAACTCCCGTCCTCACTGAACAGCTGGAATAGCACGAACTCCCGTCCTCACTGAACAGCTGGAATAGCACGAACTCCCGTCCTCACTGAACAGCTGGAATAGCACGAACTCCCGTCCTCACTGAACAGCTGGAATAGCACGAACTCCCGTCCTCACTGAACAGCTGGAATAGCACGAACTCCCGTCCTCACTGAACAGCTGGAATAGCACGAACTCCCGTCCTCACTGAACAGCTGGAATAGCACGAACTCCCGTCCTCACTGAACAGCTGGAATAGCACGAACTCCCGTCCTCACTGAACAGCTGGAATAGCACGAACTCCCGTCCTCACTGAACAGCTGGAATAGCACGAACTCCCGTCCTCACTGAACAGCTGGAATAGCACGAACTCCCGTCCTCACTGAACAGCTGGAATAGCACGAACTCCCGTCCTCACTGAACAGCTGGAATAGCACGAACTCCCGTCCTCACTGAACAGCTGGAATAGCACGAACTCCCGTCCTCACTGAACAGCTGGAATAGCACGAACTCCCGTCCTCACTGAACAGCTGGAATAGCACGAACTCCCGTCCTCACTGAACAGCTGGAATAGCACGAACTCCCGTCCTCACTGAACAGCTGGAATAGCACGAACTCCCGTCCTCACTGAACAGCTGGAATAGCACGAACTCCCGTCCTCACTGAACAGCTGGAATAGCACGAACTCCCGTCCTCACTGAACAGCTGGAATAGCACGAACTCCCGTCCTCACTGAACAGCTGGAATAGCACGAACTCCCGTCCTCACTGAACAGCTGGAATAGCACGAACTCCCGTCCTCACTGAACAGCTGGAATAGCACGAACTCCCGTCCTCACTGAACAGCTGGAATAGCACGAACTCCCGTCCTCACTGAACAGCTGGAATAGCACGAACTCCCGTCCTCACTGAACAGCTGGAATAGCACGAACTCCCGTCCTCACTGAACAGCTGGAATAGCACGAACTCCCGTCCTCACTGAACAGCTGGAATAGCACGAACTCCCGTCCTCACTGAACAGCTGGAATAGCACGAACTCCCGTCCTCACTGAACAGCTGGAATAGCACGAACTCCCGTCCTCACTGAACAGCTGGAATAGCACGAACTCCCGTCCTCACTGAACAGCTGGAATAGCACGAACTCCCGTCCTCACTGAACAGCTGGAATAGCACGAACTCCCGTCCTCACTGAACAGCTGGAATAGCACGAACTCCCGTCCTCACTGAACAGCTGGAATAGCACGAACTCCCGTCCTCACTGAACAGCTGGAATAGCACGAACTCCCGTCCTCACTGAACAGCTGGAATAGCACGAACTCCCGTCCTCACTGAACAGCTGGAATAGCACGAACTCCCGTCCTCACTGAACAGCTGGAATAGCACGAACTCCCGTCCTCACTGAACAGCTGGAATAGCACGAACTCCCGTCCTCACTGAACAGCTGGAATAGCACGAACTCCCGTCCTCACTGAACAGCTGGAATAGCACGAACTCCCGTCCTCACTGAACAGCTGGAATAGCACGAACTCCCGTCCTCACTGAACAGCTGGAATAGCACGAACTCCCGTCCTCACTGAACAGCTGGAATAGCACGAACTCCCGTCCTCACTGAACAGCTGGAATAGCACGAACTCCCGTCCTCACTGAACAGCTGGAATAGCACGAACTCCCGTCCTCACTGAACAGCTGGAATAGCACGAACTCCCGTCCTCACTGAACAGCTGGAATAGCACGAACTCCCGTCCTCACTGAACAGCTGGAATAGCACGAACTCCCGTCCTCACTGAACAGCTGGAATAGCACGAACTCCCGTCCTCACTGAACAGCTGGAATAGCACGAACTCCCGTCCTCACTGAACAGCTGGAATAGCACGAACTCCCGTCCTCACTGAACAGCTGGAATAGCACGAACTCCCGTCCTCACTGAACAGCTGGAATAGCACGAACTCCCGTCCTCACTGAACAGCTGGAATAGCACGAACTCCCGTCCTCACTGAACAGCTGGAATAGCACGAACTCCCGTCCTCACTGAACAGCTGGAATAGCACGAACTCCCGTCCTCACTGAACAGCTGGAATAGCACGAACTCCCGTCCTCACTGAACAGCTGGAATAGCACGAACTCCCGTCCTCACTGAACAGCTGGAATAGCACGAACTCCCGTCCTCACTGAACAGCTGGAATAGCACGAACTCCCGTCCTCACTGAACAGCTGGAATAGCACGAACTCCCGTCCTCACTGAACAGCTGGAATAGCACGAACTCCCGTCCTCACTGAACAGCTGGAATAGCACGAACTCCCGTCCTCACTGAACAGCTGGAATAGCACGAACTCCCGTCCTCACTGAACAGCTGGAATAGCACGAACTCCCGTCCTCACTGAACAGCTGGAATAGCACGAACTCCCGTCCTCACTGAACAGCTGGAATAGCACGAACTCCCGTCCTCACTGAACAGCTGGAATAGCACGAACTCCCGTCCTCACTGAACAGCTGGAATAGCACGAACTCCCGTCCTCACTGAACAGCTGGAATAGCACGAACTCCCGTCCTCACTGAACAGCTGGAATAGCACGAACTCCCGTCCTCACTGAACAGCTGGAATAGCACGAACTCCCGTCCTCACTGAACAGCTGGAATAGCACGAACTCCCGTCCTCACTGAACAGCTGGAATAGCACGAACTCCCGTCCTCACTGAACAGCTGGAATAGCACGAACTCCCGTCCTCACTGAACAGCTGGAATAGCACGAACTCCCGTCCTCACTGAACAGCTGGAATAGCACGAACTCCCGTCCTCACTGAACAGCTGGAATAGCACGAACTCCCGTCCTCACTGAACAGCTGGAATAGCACGAACTCCCGTCCTCACTGAACAGCTGGAATAGCACGAACTCCCGTCCTCACTGAACAGCTGGAATAGCACGAACTCCCGTCCTCACTGAACAGCTGGAATAGCACGAACTCCCGTCCTCACTGAACAGCTGGAATAGCACGAACTCCCGTCCTCACTGAACAGCTGGAATAGCACGAACTCCCGTCCTCACTGAACAGCTGGAATAGCACGAACTCCCGTCCTCACTGAACAGCTGGAATAGCACGAACTCCCGTCCTCACTGAACAGCTGGAATAGCACGAACTCCCGTCCTCACTGAACAGCTGGAATAGCACGAACTCCCGTCCTCACTGAACAGCTGGAATAGCACGAACTCCCGTCCTCACTGAACAGCTGGAATAGCACGAACTCCCGTCCTCACTGAACAGCTGGAATAGCACGAACTCCCGTCCTCACTGAACAGCTGGAATAGCACGAACTCCCGTCCTCACTGAACAGCTGGAATAGCACGAACTCCCGTCCTCACTGAACAGCTGGAATAGCACGAACTCCCGTCCTCACTGAACAGCTGGAATAGCACGAACTCCCGTCCTCACTGAACAGCTGGAATAGCACGAACTCCCGTCCTCACTGAACAGCTGGAATAGCACGAACTCCCGTCCTCACTGAACAGCTGGAATAGCACGAACTCCCGTCCTCACTGAACAGCTGGAATAGCACGAACTCCCGTCCTCACTGAACAGCTGGAATAGCACGAACTCCCGTCCTCACTGAACAGCTGGAATAGCACGAACTCCCGTCCTCACTGAACAGCTGGAATAGCACGAACTCCCGTCCTCACTGAACAGCTGGAATAGCACGAACTCCCGTCCTCACTGAACAGCTGGAATAGCACGAACTCCCGTCCTCACTGAACAGCTGGAATAGCACGAACTCCCGTCCTCACTGAACAGCTGGAATAGCACGAACTCCCGTCCTCACTGAACAGCTGGAATAGCACGAACTCCCGTCCTCACTGAACAGCTGGAATAGCACGAACTCCCGTCCTCACTGAACAGCTGGAATAGCACGAACTCCCGTCCTCACTGAACAGCTGGAATAGCACGAACTCCCGTCCTCACTGAACAGCTGGAATAGCACGAACTCCCGTCCTCACTGAACAGCTGGAATAGCACGAACTCCCGTCCTCACTGAACAGCTGGAATAGCACGAACTCCCGTCCTCACTGAACAGCTGGAATAGCACGAACTCCCGTCCTCACTGAACAGCTGGAATAGCACGAACTCCCGTCCTCACTGAACAGCTGGAATAGCACGAACTCCCGTCCTCACTGAACAGCTGGAATAGCACGAACTCCCGTCCTCACTGAACAGCTGGAATAGCACGAACTCCCGTCCTCACTGAACAGCTGGAATAGCACGAACTCCCGTCCTCACTGAACAGCTGGAATAGCACGAACTCCCGTCCTCACTGAACAGCTGGAATAGCACGAACTCCCGTCCTCACTGAACAGCTGGAATAGCACGAACTCCCGTCCTCACTGAACAGCTGGAATAGCACGAACTCCCGTCCTCACTGAACAGCTGGAATAGCACGAACTCCCGTCCTCACTGAACAGCTGGAATAGCACGAACTCCCGTCCTCACTGAACAGCTGGAATAGCACGAACTCCCGTCCTCACTGAACAGCTGGAATAGCACGAACTCCCGTCCTCACTGAACAGCTGGAATAGCACGAACTCCCGTCCTCACTGAACAGCTGGAATAGCACGAACTCCCGTCCTCACTGAACAGCTGGAATAGCACGAACTCCCGTCCTCACTGAACAGCTGGAATAGCACGAACTCCCGTCCTCACTGAACAGCTGGAATAGCACGAACTCCCGTCCTCACTGAACAGCTGGAATAGCACGAACTCCCGTCCTCACTGAACAGCTGGAATAGCACGAACTCCCGTCCTCACTGAACAGCTGGAATAGCACGAACTCCCGTCCTCACTGAACAGCTGGAATAGCACGAACTCCCGTCCTCACTGAACAGCTGGAATAGCACGAACTCCCGTCCTCACTGAACAGCTGGAATAGCACGAACTCCCGTCCTCACTGAACAGCTGGAATAGCACGAACTCCCGTCCTCACTGAACAGCTGGAATAGCACGAACTCCCGTCCTCACTGAACAGCTGGAATAGCACGAACTCCCGTCCTCACTGAACAGCTGGAATAGCACGAACTCCCGTCCTCACTGAACAGCTGGAATAGCACGAACTCCCGTCCTCACTGAACAGCTGGAATAGCACGAACTCCCGTCCTCACTGAACAGCTGGAATAGCACGAACTCCCGTCCTCACTGAACAGCTGGAATAGCACGAACTCCCGTCCTCACTGAACAGCTGGAATAGCACGAACTCCCGTCCTCACTGAACAGCTGGAATAGCACGAACTCCCGTCCTCACTGAACAGCTGGAATAGCACGAACTCCCGTCCTCACTGAACAGCTGGAATAGCACGAACTCCCGTCCTCACTGAACAGCTGGAATAGCACGAACTCCCGTCCTCACTGAACAGCTGGAATAGCACGAACTCCCGTCCTCACTGAACAGCTGGAATAGCACGAACTCCCGTCCTCACTGAACAGCTGGAATAGCACGAACTCCCGTCCTCACTGAACAGCTGGAATAGCACGAACTCCCGTCCTCACTGAACAGCTGGAATAGCACGAACTCCCGTCCTCACTGAACAGCTGGAATAGCACGAACTCCCGTCCTCACTGAACAGCTGGAATAGCACGAACTCCCGTCCTCACTGAACAGCTGGAATAGCACGAACTCCCGTCCTCACTGAACAGCTGGAATAGCACGAACTCCCGTCCTCACTGAACAGCTGGAATAGCACGAACTCCCGTCCTCACTGAACAGCTGGAATAGCACGAACTCCCGTCCTCACTGAACAGCTGGAATAGCACGAACTCCCGTCCTCACTGAACAGCTGGAATAGCACGAACTCCCGTCCTCACTGAACAGCTGGAATAGCACGAACTCCCGTCCTCACTGAACAGCTGGAATAGCACGAACTCCCGTCCTCACTGAACAGCTGGAATAGCACGAACTCCCGTCCTCACTGAACAGCTGGAATAGCACGAACTCCCGTCCTCACTGAACAGCTGGAATAGCACGAACTCCCGTCCTCACTGAACAGCTGGAATAGCACGAACTCCCGTCCTCACTGAACAGCTGGAATAGCACGAACTCCCGTCCTCACTGAACAGCTGGAATAGCACGAACTCCCGTCCTCACTGAACAGCTGGAATAGCACGAACTCCCGTCCTCACTGAACAGCTGGAATAGCACGAACTCCCGTCCTCACTGAACAGCTGGAATAGCACGAACTCCCGTCCTCACTGAACAGCTGGAATAGCACGAACTCCCGTCCTCACTGAACAGCTGGAATAGCACGAACTCCCGTCCTCACTGAACAGCTGGAATAGCACGAACTCCCGTCCTCACTGAACAGCTGGAATAGCACGAACTCCCGTCCTCACTGAACAGCTGGAATAGCACGAACTCCCGTCCTCACTGAACAGCTGGAATAGCACGAACTCCCGTCCTCACTGAACAGCTGGAATAGCACGAACTCCCGTCCTCACTGAACAGCTGGAATAGCACGAACTCCCGTCCTCACTGAACAGCTGGAATAGCACGAACTCCCGTCCTCACTGAACAGCTGGAATAGCACGAACTCCCGTCCTCACTGAACAGCTGGAATAGCACGAACTCCCGTCCTCACTGAACAGCTGGAATAGCACGAACTCCCGTCCTCACTGAACAGCTGGAATAGCACGAACTCCCGTCCTCACTGAACAGCTGGAATAGCACGAACTCCCGTCCTCACTGAACAGCTGGAATAGCACGAACTCCCGTCCTCACTGAACAGCTGGAATAGCACGAACTCCCGTCCTCACTGAACAGCTGGAATAGCACGAACTCCCGTCCTCACTGAACAGCTGGAATAGCACGAACTCCCGTCCTCACTGAACAGCTGGAATAGCACGAACTCCCGTCCTCACTGAACAGCTGGAATAGCACGAACTCCCGTCCTCACTGAACAGCTGGAATAGCACGAACTCCCGTCCTCACTGAACAGCTGGAATAGCACGAACTCCCGTCCTCACTGAACAGCTGGAATAGCACGAACTCCCGTCCTCACTGAACAGCTGGAATAGCACGAACTCCCGTCCTCACTGAACAGCTGGAATAGCACGAACTCCCGTCCTCACTGAACAGCTGGAATAGCACGAACTCCCGTCCTCACTGAACAGCTGGAATAGCACGAACTCCCGTCCTCACTGAACAGCTGGAATAGCACGAACTCCCGTCCTCACTGAACAGCTGGAATAGCACGAACTCCCGTCCTCACTGAACAGCTGGAATAGCACGAACTCCCGTCCTCACTGAACAGCTGGAATAGCACGAACTCCCGTCCTCACTGAACAGCTGGAATAGCACGAACTCCCGTCCTCACTGAACAGCTGGAATAGCACGAACTCCCGTCCTCACTGAACAGCTGGAATAGCACGAACTCCCGTCCTCACTGAACAGCTGGAATAGCACGAACTCCCGTCCTCACTGAACAGCTGGAATAGCACGAACTCCCGTCCTCACTGAACAGCTGGAATAGCACGAACTCCCGTCCTCACTGAACAGCTGGAATAGCACGAACTCCCGTCCTCACTGAACAGCTGGAATAGCACGAACTCCCGTCCTCACTGAACAGCTGGAATAGCACGAACTCCCGTCCTCACTGAACAGCTGGAATAGCACGAACTCCCGTCCTCACTGAACAGCTGGAATAGCACGAACTCCCGTCCTCACTGAACAGCTGGAATAGCACGAACTCCCGTCCTCACTGAACAGCTGGAATAGCACGAACTCCCGTCCTCACTGAACAGCTGGAATAGCACGAACTCCCGTCCTCACTGAACAGCTGGAATAGCACGAACTCCCGTCCTCACTGAACAGCTGGAATAGCACGAACTCCCGTCCTCACTGAACAGCTGGAATAGCACGAACTCCCGTCCTCACTGAACAGCTGGAATAGCACGAACTCCCGTCCTCACTGAACAGCTGGAATAGCACGAACTCCCGTCCTCACTGAACAGCTGGAATAGCACGAACTCCCGTCCTCACTGAACAGCTGGAATAGCACGAACTCCCGTCCTCACTGAACAGCTGGAATAGCACGAACTCCCGTCCTCACTGAACAGCTGGAATAGCACGAACTCCCGTCCTCACTGAACAGCTGGAATAGCACGAACTCCCGTCCTCACTGAACAGCTGGAATAGCACGAACTCCCGTCCTCACTGAACAGCTGGAATAGCACGAACTCCCGTCCTCACTGAACAGCTGGAATAGCACGAACTCCCGTCCTCACTGAACAGCTGGAATAGCACGAACTCCCGTCCTCACTGAACAGCTGGAATAGCACGAACTCCCGTCCTCACTGAACAGCTGGAATAGCACGAACTCCCGTCCTCACTGAACAGCTGGAATAGCACGAACTCCCGTCCTCACTGAACAGCTGGAATAGCACGAACTCCCGTCCTCACTGAACAGCTGGAATAGCACGAACTCCCGTCCTCACTGAACAGCTGGAATAGCACGAACTCCCGTCCTCACTGAACAGCTGGAATAGCACGAACTCCCGTCCTCACTGAACAGCTGGAATAGCACGAACTCCCGTCCTCACTGAACAGCTGGAATAGCACGAACTCCCGTCCTCACTGAACAGCTGGAATAGCACGAACTCCCGTCCTCACTGAACAGCTGGAATAGCACGAACTCCCGTCCTCACTGAACAGCTGGAATAGCACGAACTCCCGTCCTCACTGAACAGCTGGAATAGCACGAACTCCCGTCCTCACTGAACAGCTGGAATAGCACGAACTCCCGTCCTCACTGAACAGCTGGAATAGCACGAACTCCCGTCCTCACTGAACAGCTGGAATAGCACGAACTCCCGTCCTCACTGAACAGCTGGAATAGCACGAACTCCCGTCCTCACTGAACAGCTGGAATAGCACGAACTCCCGTCCTCACTGAACAGCTGGAATAGCACGAACTCCCGTCCTCACTGAACAGCTGGAATAGCACGAACTCCCGTCCTCACTGAACAGCTGGAATAGCACGAACTCCCGTCCTCACTGAACAGCTGGAATAGCACGAACTCCCGTCCTCACTGAACAGCTGGAATAGCACGAACTCCCGTCCTCACTGAACAGCTGGAATAGCACGAACTCCCGTCCTCACTGAACAGCTGGAATAGCACGAACTCCCGTCCTCACTGAACAGCTGGAATAGCACGAACTCCCGTCCTCACTGAACAGCTGGAATAGCACGAACTCCCGTCCTCACTGAACAGCTGGAATAGCACGAACTCCCGTCCTCACTGAACAGCTGGAATAGCACGAACTCCCGTCCTCACTGAACAGCTGGAATAGCACGAACTCCCGTCCTCACTGAACAGCTGGAATAGCACGAACTCCCGTCCTCACTGAACAGCTGGAATAGCACGAACTCCCGTCCTCACTGAACAGCTGGAATAGCACGAACTCCCGTCCTCACTGAACAGCTGGAATAGCACGAACTCCCGTCCTCACTGAACAGCTGGAATAGCACGAACTCCCGTCCTCACTGAACAGCTGGAATAGCACGAACTCCCGTCCTCACTGAACAGCTGGAATAGCACGAACTCCCGTCCTCACTGAACAGCTGGAATAGCACGAACTCCCGTCCTCACTGAACAGCTGGAATAGCACGAACTCCCGTCCTCACTGAACAGCTGGAATAGCACGAACTCCCGTCCTCACTGAACAGCTGGAATAGCACGAACTCCCGTCCTCACTGAACAGCTGGAATAGCACGAACTCCCGTCCTCACTGAACAGCTGGAATAGCACGAACTCCCGTCCTCACTGAACAGCTGGAATAGCACGAACTCCCGTCCTCACTGAACAGCTGGAATAGCACGAACTCCCGTCCTCACTGAACAGCTGGAATAGCACGAACTCCCGTCCTCACTGAACAGCTGGAATAGCACGAACTCCCGTCCTCACTGAACAGCTGGAATAGCACGAACTCCCGTCCTCACTGAACAGCTGGAATAGCACGAACTCCCGTCCTCACTGAACAGCTGGAATAGCACGAACTCCCGTCCTCACTGAACAGCTGGAATAGCACGAACTCCCGTCCTCACTGAACAGCTGGAATAGCACGAACTCCCGTCCTCACTGAACAGCTGGAATAGCACGAACTCCCGTCCTCACTGAACAGCTGGAATAGCACGAACTCCCGTCCTCACTGAACAGCTGGAATAGCACGAACTCCCGTCCTCACTGAACAGCTGGAATAGCACGAACTCCCGTCCTCACTGAACAGCTGGAATAGTACAATATCTACTTCCAAGTCCCTATCACACATAGATGCCTGCAGCTTATCTCATTTTACAGTAGTAATATTCGCATCAATGCTTCTCTCACTGTGTCCCATCCTCATTTTTGTAGATTTACTTACGTTTAATTTCATCAGTCTTGTATCATACCAACTTTATGCAATGCTCCCTACTCCCCTCATAACTGTGACATCATGCGCATACAATTTCAGGCATGAGGCTCATCTATCCTTACAAACTCTTTACTCAGATCATGAAGAGCAATAGTTGCAGAGCTGAGCCTCTTAGCACACTGATGGTGACATCAACCCATGTCGAAGAGACTTCTTTTATAATAATAGCCTCGTGTTTCACTTCCTCCAAAATTCATAAATATTTTCCCTTGTCTTTTCTTTTTCCCTCTCATAATTCTCTCTATATTTCAACGAAGGCCAGGCTTTGATGTGGACTTCTGTCCTTGACTGGAACCATCAACATGAAAGAAAAAGATCCGTTTTCCTGAGGAAATTTTTGGTCTTTCCAAGGAATCCTCATTATTCCCTCCTGAAGATTTAATTTCTTTACCAACCTTCACCGTGGTTTAACGTCAAATGCTTTCCGGCAGTCCAGACACACAACATTCACACAATCTTCTACTTTGCCTAAAACAGAGCTAACTCGTTCGTGGAAGTTTCAGTGACTTGTTACACATGACTTCCTTTGGCAGAATCCGTGTTGTCTCTCGCTAAAGACGTTTTCCTTTTGCACATTCTCGCCCAATTTCTTTCTAATTATCTTTCCCTGTATCTGCAGACCACATTCATTAGAGAGATTGGTCTGTACTTCACTGCAGCTTCTGTATCTCCTTTCTAAAAGACAAATATGATAATTGCCCACCAATCCGCTGAGATTTCACCTTCTCCAAACATCGTAAACAATGTTTCAGGTCCTTTGACTGAGTATCCCAACACACCATTTTCAGCATACATGGAGGAATTTTTTTTTTGGTTCAAGAAGCTTACATGAGTTAAAGCTTTTAAGGATTCTGATTATGACATTCTGTAGACATTGTTTTATCATGTGCGTGTGTGTGTGTGTGTGTGTGTGTGGTGGGGGGGTTCTGTTTGTCTGTCTGTATGATTGTCTGTTTGTAACTAGTAGAGAACAAGTGTAATCACACTTAGAGAATGAAGTCTAAGATTTTGATACATACCTCTGAATTGGTGGACCCACCACGCCGCTTCACCGCTGGGGTGAGGGATGCACTACACCGCTTCACCACTGAAGCGAAGGACGTATCACTCCATCACCTCACTGAGGTGAGGGACGCACTACGCCGCATCCCCCCTGGCGTGAGGGGCGCACCAATTCGCCTCACAGTTTCGAGTGAGGGACGCACCATGACGCTTCATCGCTGGGGTGAAGGACGCACTGCTCAAGGATATCTTCTTTAAGATTCAGCTCTTGGTGAAGTGTCGAGACCCACGAAATCTCCAAATAATTCCACAGGGTGTGGCATAAGTCTTTCGTTTGTTCTTTTGTTTTCTCTCTCTGTTCTCTAATGCATTGCTTCCTCTCCAGCCTATCCACAGAAGTGGTCGCTGGTGGGGCGACTTCTCCTTCTTATCCTATCAACAGTGGTGTTCCTCACGGTTCTTCCCTGTCGCCTACTCTCATTCTCCTCACCATAAACAATCTTATCTCACCAGCTCCTGACCTGTTCATTCTCATGCTGATCATTCCACTTTGCACACTTCATGTCATTCTCTTCCTCTCCCTCCGCCTTCTAATACTCGTTATGTTTCTCGTGTTTTTCCCGATCCCTTAGTTTGGATGTATTTAACATTGCTGAATAGGTAGAACTATTACTTGGTTACAGTTTATGGTATTTGAACGCAGTTTCACCCAATATGTTTATTAAGAGTCACTCATTTCACTCTTCAATTTCAGAAAACCAGAGCCCAACCCTGTCGAAAAAGATGAAATACTGTTCGCCATAAGCAAATCCTCCAATCTGTCTCGGACAACCCTGGATAATCAACAGCACAAAGTCGGCTTCTCGACACCTGCGGGTATTGTATAGGTGCCGCAAATACTTTTCATTTTTCTTGTGAGCAGTTTTCATGACATCTTCAAAGGTAATGTTCGCCTGAGGACGTAGGTAGCGTTGCTCACATAACTCGTGTGATTCTTTGTCATCTTCTTCGTTAGCAAGAGTGTAATCAGAAATCATGGGTGTCATTCATTTAACCTGGAAAAACCTATGTTTAACCACATTTTCCTTGTGCCATCTTGTTATTGCTCTCCCTCTCTCTCTCTCTCTCTCTCTCTCTCTCTCTCTCTCTCTCTCTCTCTCTCTCTCTCTATCTCTCTCTCTCTCTCTCTCTCTCTCTATATATATATATATATATATATATATATATATATATATATATATATATACCTATATAAATATAGTGGTTCCGACAATGTTATATGGTCGTGAGGTGTGAGCTATAGATAGAGTTGTGTAGAGGAGGGTGGATGTGTTGGAAATGAGATTTTTGTGGACAATATGTGGTGTGAAGTGGTTTGATCGAGTAAGTAATGTAAGGGTAAGAGAGATGTGTGGTAATAAAAAGAGTGTGGTTGAGAGAGCAGAAGAGGGTGTTTTGAAGTGGTTTGGTCACATGGAGAGAATGAGTGAGGAAAGATTGACCAAGAGGATATATGTGTCAGTGGTGGAGGGAACGAGAAGTGGGAGACCAAATTGGAGGTGGAAAGATGGAGTGAAAAAGATTTTGAGTGATCGGGGCCTGAAAATGCAGGAGGGAGAAACGCGTGCAAGGAATAGAGTGAATTGGAAAGATGTGGTATACCGGGGTCGGCGAGCTGTCAATGGATTGAACCAGGGCATGTGAAGCGTCTGGGGTAAACCATGGAATGTTCTGTGGGGCCTGGATGTGGAAAGTGAGCTGTGGTTTCGGTGCATTATACATGACAGCTAGAGACTGAGTGTGAACGAATGTGGCCTGTATTGTCTTTTCCTAGTGCTACCTCGCGCACGTGAAGGGGAAAGGGGTTGTCATTTTATGTGTGGCGGGGTCGCGACGGAAATGAATAAGGGCAGACAGTATGAATTATGTTTATGTGTATATATGTATTATCCTGTGTGTGTATACATATGTGTACGTTGAGATGTATAGGTATGTATATGTGTGTGAGTGTGGACGTGTATGTATATACATGTGTATGTGGGTGGGTTGGGCCATTCTTTCGTCTGTTTCGCACACATGCCTTACATCCTTGATAAAAACTTTCACTGCTTCTAGCAACTTGCCTCCCTCACCACATACTCTTAAAACCTTCCACAAGGCATCTCTATCCACCCTATCAAATGCCTCCTCCAGATCCATAAATGTTACGTAAAAATCCATTTGTTTTTCTAAGTATTTCTCGCATTCATTTTTCAAAGCAAACACCTGATCCATACATCCTCTAACGCTTCTGAAACCAAACTATTCTTCCCCAATCTGATCCTTTCCTTTCTCAATCAATACTCTCTCATATAATTTTCGAAGAATACTGAACAAACTTAAGCCTCTGAAATTTGAGCACTCACCTTTATCCCTTTATATATATATAAATATGTATAAATATATATATATATATATATATATATATATATATATATATATATATATATATATATATATATATATATATATATATATATATATGCATATATACATATATGAGATGTTTGAGGACAATAAGTGGTGTGAGGTGGTTTGATCGAGTAAGTAATGAAAGGATAAGAGAAATGTGTGGTAATAAAAAGAGTGTGGTTGAGAAAGCAAAAGCGGGTGTATTGAAATGGTTTGGTCACATGAGGAGAATGAGTGAGGAAAGATTGACAAAGGGGATATATGTGTCAGTGGTGGAGGGAACAAGGAGAAGTGGGAGACCAAATTGGAGGTGGAAGGATGGGGCGAAAAAGATTTTGAGCAATCGGGGCCTAAGCATGTAGGAGGGTGAAAGGCGTGCAAGGAATAGAGTGAATTGGAACGATGTGGTATACTGGGGTCGACGTGCTGTCAATGGATTGAACCAGGGCATGTGAAGCGTCTGGGGTAAACCATGGAAGGTTTTGTGGGGCGTGGATGTGGAAAGGGAGCTGTGATTTAGGTGCATTATACATGACAGCTAGAGACTGAGTGTGACCGAATGTGGCCTTTGCTGTCTTTTCCTAGCGATACCTCGCGCTCTTGCGGGGGGAGGGAGTTGTCATTTCATGTGTGGCGAGGTGGCGACGGGAATGAATAAGTGCAGCAAGTATGAAGTATGTACATGTGTTTATATGTATACGTCTGTGTATATATATACATATATACGTTGAAATGTATAGGTATGTATATATGCGTGTGTGGATGTGTATGTTTATACATGTGTATGTGGGTGGGTTGAGCCGTTCTTTCGTCTGTTTTCTTGCGATACCTCGCTAATGGGGGAGACAGCGATAAAGCATAATAGCCATATAGATAGAAATATATATACATTTTTATATATACATAGTCATCTATTTCTTACTAGGCTCCGCCTGCTTGAGGTTACATCGCGAATGAGGAATCACTCTTATGAGGCTGCATATTCGTCAGTTAACACAAGAGATAGTAGTCTCGTCAAAGAATTTCCTACTTCTAAGGAGTAGCTTTGTTCCTGCTAGATGCAGCGCATCCTTGAAGGTGCAGTAGCCCCTGGATAAAGGGTCCTTGAGATGATCGAAGACCCTCATGACCGTGATGCAGCTACCGTAAAGAAGACATCATGCAGTTACTACTCAGTTGCCTTGCACTCTGCACTTAGACGCTCATATAACGTTACAACACTTGATGACTCATGGTCCGGACAGGTGGACGTGGGTTTTAGTAGCCTCTGAAGGGTAAAGCGATTCCTTTATCGTCTTTAAAGTTGTTAGTGATGCGATGCTTCACTACTCTAGTATTTTACGTGTATATGCATTTAATCACTTTCTTAGTTGCACAAAGTAAATTCTGTTGGAACGTTTACTGAGTAATCTTGCGTGATAATAAGGAACAAACTAGAAACGTCTGATTTAACGTGTGTAGTGAACCATATGACTCAAGGCAGCCACAGTGGGCGGCGTGGTAAGGACAGTAAAAATCTAAACCAAATAATTTGTCGTTGTTTCCCCGCGCTACTGCACGTGTGATGTCTCTGTAAATGGGTTTCTCTAAAGGTATATCACTCAGATTTTGAGAAGCTGTCATCACTTGTGTAGAAGCGATATCAAAGCTTCCACTTAGGCAGTAAAGACAGGAAATCTATTTTACTTCTGTGATACCATGTTTTTGTCTTCCAGTCATACCACCGATGTCCTTTTCCCTTCCTCACGTCAGCTCTTCAAGTTTCCCCTGATTCTTTACCTTCCTTTTCCCTCTTTGATTTCCCCCACCATCCTCACCTCCACTCCTCTTTCTTGACAAGTTTCACTCACTGCTCTACAGAGTCTCTGGTTATCCTTGTTCCATCCAACCATGTCTTTCACCTCAATGGTTTCCTCTCCCTGCCTATGATCATTCTTAGCAGCCTTACCACTCTCCCATCTTCCTGTCCCGTTCCACAACAGTTCCCCTCCCTCACCGCTGGCCGCCACCCTTACCGTCAACTGAGAGTTCTGATCCTCTGTTTAGTGAAGCTTCTCTCTACGCCTTATGTTTCCCTCCCACTTCACCTCCCTAGCTTTACTCAAGCCCTGCCTCATCATCCCTCTCCTCACCAAGACCCGACGCAGGCATTAGACCGCCATCACCAACGCCAACAACATCGCTGGTGTATAATCAACTTGACCGACGGAAGCGTAAGATGTGCTCCACCTGACGTTACTCTGTTGAGCCATCATGACTCGTGGGTGGAAGCTTGTCTCCTCACACTCAGCATCACTGTGATTGTCGTGGTTAGGCTCACCAGATGAACGAATACACAGGAGTGTTAAACGCGCTAAGTAATAGGACTAAACAAAGCTAAGCGTAAGAGGTTTATCCAATAGAGGTAATGGATACTGGGGTGCAGTTTCCAGTTATGTGATACCACTATGTGGCCACAGCATAACCTTGTTTTGTGGACATTGTTGATTATGTTAACTGAATTTTACCTCTGCACTTCAACTTCAATGCTTCAGTTGTTTTTGCAAAATACTCGTAATTTACCTGTTTCTAAATAACCACAAAATCCTCACACAAACGAGTTTTTTTTTTTATGTTGAAATTGCCAGGAAAGAAATAGGTCTGATGTAAAAGGCATTTAAATCATAAGACATGGGTCTATTTCGGAGACGCTAGCTTTGTTTGAAAGACGTAGGCCTTATTGAGGAAGCTAACCTTGTCTGAGAGGCATTGGTCTTGCTGAAGAACGTTCTCCCTGAGTGTGAGGCATGAGCCTTGTTGTGGAGCGTTGGCCTTGTCTGAGAAGCAAGGGTCTTGTTGAGGAAAGGTAACCCTGTCTGAGAGGCATGGGTCTTCTTGAGGAACGGTGGCCTTTTTTGAGAGGTATGAGTCTTACTGAGGAGCTTTGACTTGGTCAAAGAAACAATGGTTCTGGCACACTATCCTTGCCTGAGATGAGCCATAATTCTTTATAAGCAAGAGTGTTTGATCATATTACAGTTATCTCTATGGGATTTAATGTTCATTGTACTTTTATGATTGCAATTACTGGTTGAAAAGTAAATTTGATGACTCAGAAATCTTCCGGTGATTCGTCTTTCTAGAGTATAATGTCCTGATATCATCATATGTGAGGTACTTCCATTCCTAGCCTTAAAAACTTCAGCATCATCAGCATCAGCTGCATACAAATCCATTTGCTTTTCTAAGTATTTCTCACATACATTCTTCAAAGCAAACACCTGATCCACACATCCTCTACCACTTCTGAAACCACACTGCTCTTCCCCAATCTGATGCTCTGTACATGCCTTCACCCTCTCACTCAATACCCTCCCATACAATTTCCCAGGAATACTCAACAAACTTATACCTCTTTAATATCATAAGTCATACATGCCTTACCAATCAGTCAACAACACAGTCACCCCCTTTTTTAACAGATTCCACTGCAATACCATCCAAACCTGCTGCCTTGCCGGCTTTCATCTTCCGCAAAGCTTTTACTACTTCTTCTCTGTCTGCCAAATCATTCTCCCTAACCCTCTTACTTTGCACACCGCGTCGACCAAAACACCCTATGTCTGGCACTCTATCATCAAACACATTCAACAAACCTTCAAAATACTCACTCCGTCTCTCTCTCACATCACCACTACTTGTTATTACACCCCCCCTCCCCCCCTTAGCCCCTTCACCGATGTTCCCATTTGTTTCCTTGTCTTACGCACTTTATTTACCTCCTTCCAAAACATCTTTCTATTCTCCCTAAAATTTGATGATACTCTCTCACCCCAACTCTCATTTGCCCTCTTTTTTACCTCTTGCACCCTTCTCTTGACCTGCCTCCTTCTTTTATACATCTCCCAGTCATTTGCATTATTTCCCTGCAAAAATCATACAAATGCCTTTTGTCAATCTTTCCCCACTCATTCTCTCCATGTGACCAAAACATATCAATAAACCCGCTTCTGCTCTCTCATCCACACTCTTTTTATTATCATTCATCTATCTTACCCTTTCATTACTTACTCGATCAAACCACCTCACACCACATATTGCCCTCAGACATTTCATTTCCAACGCATGCACCCTCGTCCACACATCTTTATCTATAGCCCATGCCTCGGAACCATATATCATTGTTGGAACCACTATTCCTTCAAACATACTCAATTTTGTTCTCCGAGATAATGTTCTTGCCTTCCACACATTCTTCAACGCTCCCAGAACCTTCGCCCCCTACACCATCCTTTGACTCACTTCCGCTTCCATGGTTCCATCCGCTGCTTAGTCCACTCCAAGATATTTGAAACACTTCACTTCCTCCAGTTTTCCTCCATTTGTCCCTCAACCCTACAGAACCTAATAACCTTGCTCTTATTCACATGTATTATCCCTTGGGATACGGGAGAAAGAATATTTCCCACGTACTCCCTGCATGTCGTAGAAGGCGACTAAAAGGGAAAGAAGCTGGGGGGCTGGAAATCCTCGCCTCCTGTTTTAATTTTTCAAGCGAAGGAACATAGAAGAGGGCTAAGTGAGAATATTACCGCTAAAGCTCAACGATACTTCGCTAACGCGGGAAATGGAGAATATGTATGAAAAAAATTGAATATATTTATATATATATATATATGCATATCATACAAACCTCCAACAGCCAGTATCGAACCCGGGACCTCTGCGTGGCACGCGGGAGCGCTATCCCTAGGCTATGATCAAGCCTAATCGGAAAATGATTATCGGTAGTACTCCCGCCTGCCACTCAGGGTTCCTGGGTTCGATTCTAGCTGTTGGAGGTTTATATATATATATATATATATATATATATATATATATATATATATATATATATATATATAGTGCATAGGAACGCGCACCTTCATAGAACATACAAACCTCCAACAGCCAGGATCGAACCCGGGACCCTTGTTCCACAGGCGGGAGTGAGACCGCTAGGCTATTTGAGGTTTGCATGTTATGTATATATATATATATATATATATATATATATATATATATATATATATATATATATATATATATATATATATATAAAATTGTTGATTACCCGGATACATGAGTTAGTCATTCAGTAGATAGCGATTATCTGATTTTTTGTTTCTACATTCGCATGCCTTCAGTGAAATTCCGCCTTTGGTGGTAAGTTAGGCCAGTGTTTAAGCCGACCACGATCCATCATCCATCCCTTCCTATTACACATCTATCGATGAGGCTCTTGTCCATCCCTTCTTCCCCTCACTTACGCACTCTTTCCATTCTTAAGTCACGTACCCGACCGAGTCTTCTCTCCCTCAGCGACGCAATCTTTTCCCTGACTAATGTACTTACTACGTACCTACCACATCTTTCCTCCTGCCCTCACACATTAGTTCCCCTCTCTGCGTCCCTTAACCTACCTCACTCAGTCACTCACTCACGCACTCTTTCCCTCCCTGGTGTATTTGCTATCCTCCTCCTCCTCCTCCTCTGTGATGCACTCTTCCCCACTCTGATTTCCTTACCTACCGCACGAGCCTCCCGCCCTCCCTCCCTCCCTCACTCTCGGTGCACACGTTACTCTATCTCTCTCCTCCCTTCCCTTGTTGACATACTGCACCCCGCCTCGCCTGTACTCCCCTTGCTGACTCTCATCACATATACGTCTCCCCTTCACCCATGGTATTCCGGTAACCACACACACACACACACACACACACACACACACACACACACATACAACAACAATAACATTTTTCTCATCAGTTGGAAGAAACAAACTGATCTTACTTGCATTGAAGCCATAGAAACAAATAACGTCAAACCATGAAACTGTACCACAGAAAAAGATGACGAGGCTCAGCTTGAAGCTTAGACAGAAACGTATGTTTTCTCGCGAAGTGACAAACTGTCGTTACCTGGGGATATAATTTTTCTACAAAGTCGCAGGTTTTTCGTCCCCCAAGTATTATGGCAGACAGCTTCCCTCTTTCATTCATCATTCGTAAATAGTCATTTTTGTTCAACCACTCTTTCGAAAAGTTTAATGTTTCCTGTCTCTTTGATAATCCATTGCTTCTCTGTGTCTCATCTGGATCAGTTTTCAGAATTGGGTTTCGATGACGCAGAAAAAATTGGGGAGGCTGTTTTCTTCTCCGCAACTTTAGAGCTACAAATGGAGCAATGAGGCGTTTGTCAAGTGATATCTAGACTAACGTCCACTACATCATACTCAGTAGATCCACGCAAGAACACGAAATGTATGTAATTCGTGGCATGCTCCGCACAGCGTGTCTGGTAATTTGTGCAAAATCTTGGGTTCATTTGTGCAATATTTCTGTTGTAGTTTGTTGAAATTATGAATAGTCATTATATTAGATATTTTCTAAAAATTAAAGTTGATGTGTTGAGCAAATGAAGGAGGTATCTTGCACAAAAATTACTAGACATATTGTTCGATATATAAGAAATATTCTGCACAAATTGAAACAAACGTTCTCCACAAAAGGCAAGAGATATTTTATAAGAAATCAGAAATATTTTGTATCTTGAGCAAAAAAGTTAGTTTGTGACTACATACCTCAACGTCTCTGTCTCAAGCAGCGGCGAGGAGCGCCGAGGAAGCTCTCTGTCCTTCAGTCTTGCATCGGCGTTTCTGTCTTCTTTACACCACACGAGGAACTTCGTCTGGCAAGATTAGTCTAAGGTTCCCCAGGAAGGCTTATTATACCGCTAAGACGCAGCTGTTTCACCCACTAATGAGGGAGATATTCGGTTTCAAGTCCGTGAGGAAAGAGGTGGGTGTATCGCTAGATGAATCGTTTTGGGTTATCTTACCCTCCTCAAACTATCTCCCAGCAGGAAGAAAAGAGCCCGTGAATAGAACCCATCCAGACATCTAAACCATAGCCCAACAAGCCCTTCCCTCTCATGTTCCAATTACAGTCCTACTTTGACATTTATGTGATATTTTATCGCGATATTTTTTCAGCTCTTTCTCAATCCTCTGTTATTATTCATATCATATGGACATGATAAAAGATAAACGTGTCTCAAGAATCACTATTCTAAAATGATCTTTGTATATGAATCCTTGAAAAGAAATTCCTCCAGTGAAGGAAAAAATGTTAGGATTGAAACGAGCAACTGATGCCCTAATTTATAGATGTTTGAATGTGGACTAACTGTTGCGACCAGGATTCGAACCTATGTGTCTACACCAGGCGGCCTTTAAGTGAGTCACAGGCAGGAACGCTAACCTTTCAACAAGTTCATAAGTATTATAGGGTTGAATTGTGGTTTATTGAGTCGGAACAGAAGGAACGAATGACAATAAGATATACGAAGAGATTGCAACTCAGCAATTTTGAATTTGATTACGCTACTTTTCCTTACTTCGAAATGCTGCAGAGGTTAGAGTTAAGAGAACAGATATATCCAGTGCGAGGAAGAAAAGAACGGTTGAAATGAAGAGAGATGGGACAATGAGTTGAAGTGCATACAGTGGAGTCATGAACCTGAGGGTGGAGTGGGTAAGAAGTTGAGGAGTGTAGATCGGTGAAGGGGCGAAGAAAAGAGAGTTGGCAGTAGGACAAAACCTTGAGGAACACCCACTTTGGATGAGAGACTAGGAAGAAGTCGCGCCATCATCCCTAGTCTTAGCAGATTCCTCCAGCTTCATCTCTAGCTTCAGGATCCCTTCAGCTTTATGCCCTGCCTGATCATCTTACTCTCCATTACTGGCAACATCATCGCTCCAGCATCATCTCTACTTTTTAGTCTTATTTTTTTCCCAGATAGACAGGGGCAACTCTCCTATCTCATCCTTGGCTTCGTCCGCACGCCGGCTTGAGCCTTTAGCATCTCCCATGGCCTTATCCCAATGATGGACAACTCTGCAGCATCACTGGACGCAACGCAATCGCTCCTGTGTCTCTGGGCGCTGTATCTGCCCTACGACGTACCTGGTGAGAACTCACACTTTCATCAATTATCATTGTGAGATACGTTCCAGACCCCCTGACATACACACACCGACACACACACACACACACACACACACACACACACACACACACACACACACACAGAAAACGACTAGGGATCGTCTGTCGGTGGAATACCTCTCCTCCTGCTAAAGTTCATGCAGTGTTTCTTGATGGCGATGTCATTTTGTCCCTCAGGTTCACTCTCCATGTCTAGTGCATGAAAAGTGTGCTTCGCAGATGTTGATTCCTCGTCTATTCGTTACAAGCGTGTTTCTAGCGAAAATGATATATATATATATATATATATATATATATATATATATATATATATATATATATATATATATATATATATATATATTTCTTTTTTTTTTTTTTTTTTTTTTGCTTTGTCGCTGTCTCCCGCGTTTGCGAGGTAGC
Organism: Panulirus ornatus; assembly: GCF_036320965.1. Classification (NCBI taxonomy): domain Eukaryota; kingdom Metazoa; phylum Arthropoda; class Malacostraca; order Decapoda; family Palinuridae; genus Panulirus; species Panulirus ornatus. Next base: position 20,664,020 of record NC_092286.1, on the reverse strand, counting down.
GCAAGGAAACAGACGAAAGAAATGGCCCAACCCACCTCCATACACATGCCTTGATTCAATCCACTGACAGCACGTCAACCCCGGTATACCACATCGATCCAATTCACTCTATTCTTTGCCCTCCTTTCACCCTCCTGCATGTTCAGGCCCCGATCACACAAAATCTTTTTCACTCCATCTTTCCTCCTCCAATTTGGTCTCCCTCTTCTCCTCGTTCCCTCCACCTCCGACACATATATCCTCTTGGTTAATCTTTCCTCACTCATTCTCTCCATGTGCCCAAACCATTTCAAAACACCCTCTTCTGCTCTCTCAACCACGCTCTTTTTATTTCCACACATCTCTCTTACCCTTACGTTACTTACTCGATCAAACCACCTCACACCACACATTGTCCTCAAACATCTCATTTCCAGCACATCCACCCTCCTGCGCACAACTCTATCCATAGCCCACGCCTCGCAACCATACAACATTGTTGGAACCACTATTCCTTCAAACATACCCATTTTTGCTTTCCGAGATAATGTTCTCGACTTCCACACATTCTTCAAGGCCCCCAGAATTTTCGCCCCCTCCCCCACCCTATGATCCACTTCCGCTTCCATGGTTCCATCCGCTGCCAGATCCACTCCCAGATATCTAAAACACTTCACTTCCTCCAGTTTTTCTCCATTCAAACTCACCTCCCAATTGACTTGACCCTCAACCCTACTGTACCTAATAACCTTGCTCTTATTCACATTTACTCTTAACTTTTTTCTTTCACACACTTTACCAGACTCAGTCACCAGCTTCTGCAGTTTCTAGCATGAATCAGCCACCAGCGCTGTATCATCAGCGAACAACAACTGACTCACTTCCCAAGCTCTCTCATCCCCAACAGACTTCATACTTGCCCCTCTTTCCAAAACTCTTGCATTCACCTCCCTAACAACCCCATCCATAAACAAATTAAACAACCATGGAGACATCACACACCCCTGCCGCAAACCTACATTCACTGAGAACCAATCACTTTCCTCTCTTCCTACACGTACACATGCCTTACATCCTCGATAAAAACTTTTCACTGCTTCTAACAACTTGCCTCCCACACCATATATTCTTAATACCCTCCACAGAGCATCTCTATCAACTCTATCATATGCCTTCTCCAGATCCATAAATGCTACATACAAATCCATTTGCTTTTCTAAGTATTTCTCACATACATTCTTCAAAGCAAACACCTGATCCACACATCCTCTACCACTTCTGAAACCACACTGCTCTTCCCCAATCTGATGCTCTGTACATGCCTTCACCCTCTCAATCAATACCCTCCCATATAATTTACCAGGAATACTCAACAAACTTATACCTCTGTAATTTGAGCACTCACTCTTATCCCCTTTGCCTTTGTACAATGGCACTATGCACGCATTCCGCCAATCCTCAGGCACCTCGCCATAAGTCATACATACATTAAATAACCTTACCAACCAGTCAACAATACATATATATATATATATATATATATATATATATATATATATATATATATATATATATATATATATATATATATATATATATATATATATGATTTCACTAAGATAATCTGTCCTTCCAAGGTGCCTTCTCCTTACTACTTAGTGACCCATTCTCTTAATCAGTCACCTATCTGCTGTCAAATGCTTTCTTGCATTCCAGATACAATCGGTTCCTCAGTCTTTCCATTTGTCTGAAGCAGAGCTCACTCTCTCGTAGAAATCTTAAAAGTTCTTCACGTATGGGCTTTCCCTAAAACCATGCTTTCTCTCATCTGGGTAACTTCTCTCTTTTGGAGAAATCATTCATGTGCTTTCTGATTTCTTCTTGTCCGGCACCTTACTCACCACACTCATTGGGGAGACTGGACTGTAGCTCCGCTCCATCGTATATGATATTCCAGATATCCATGCTGGTATGCGTGACGATAACATCTGGTAATGGTGGTGTAATCAGCCCCTTTCAGATTAGTGTGTTCAATGACATGTCGGTATTTGCCTCTGGATGCTCGAAAGAACCTCTGTCTCCACGACACTCTGACTCTCCGAAAATACAAATTCCCCCAGTGTGCCTCTTTATAATGGAAATCCTCCTTCATCAGTACTTTATCTTTTCAGAGAAGTGTTTTATCACTGCTTTATATATTCATCCTGATTGTTCCTTTATTCTTATCATTGTATAACTATATAAAGGGTGGTTGGAATTAATTGTAGAATCATACAATATCAACATCATTATACACTTCTTTCCTACAGTTACTCTTCCCATTATGCATCATCTGAATGAGCCATATTCCACTTTATCCTGAATCTTAAAGCTAGGTCTTATTAAAAGAGCAAATCCTCTCCATATTTTGTCGTCTCTCTCTATCTTTACTATGTTGTGCCCGACTGGCCAGGGGAGGTACATGACAGTATGCTTTAGCTAGCTTTGTTCCCAAAACCCTGACAATATCTCTTACATTTTTCCTTACACGATCCTTTAATCCCACCTTTGCACCTTTAACGATTAATTAACTCCTGTATACATTACTTTCAGCCTGAAATTACCATCTAAAGACTATGTATGTATTTGTGTGTGTGTGTGTGTGTGTGTGTGTTCATGCAAATATATGTATGTTTATGTGTATATACGTAAGTATGTATTTGTGTTGTAGAACATTTTTCTAGGTACATACAAATGCAGTATTTGAAGGAGGTAGCTCTGCCACTGGGAACCCCATATGAATGACCATTGCAAATCCTGCTTTCTAAATGTTGGAAGAGTTGTGTAGGTGTTGTTATCATCTGTCTTACCAGCAGCTGCTCCATACCAACAAAGGTGTCATTTCCTCCAGTATGAACTACTGCTCGCATATCAAAGGTGGTCCATCCTCCACTTTCCTCTCAGTCAAAGTGGATTGGAAAGCCTTCCGACTATTGAATTTCCTAACTACTAATATACTTTCACCATCCCTTTATGTCTGCTGTTTTGTTGCTGTTATTTTCCTGTTCTACAGGTGTCATTTCGGTCGCTGCCTGCATGTGGTCCCCCCACTAATGTTTGGACCCATGGCTCGCCACTGGCTGCTGCTTCCTATATTTTGTGTGTCGAGATAAACCACACGAGGAGTAACAAACTAAGAACTTTAATAATAGAGGATTCTAGAAGACGCCAGAAAGAAAGATGACCAGTTTTAACCTTCCTCATTCTATATCCAAAGTAGATAGAACAAAATTCATCACATGAAATAGAAAGCGTAGCTCTGGAGGAGCTACTCTTTCTATTTGAACTGATGACCGCCATGCACATGACAAGCATTCAGTCGAATACCTTGGGAAGGGCAGGTAGCAGTGGCTTCCCATACCTGATGGATAAACAAGGTACTGGAGCTGATGCATTCAGCACTAGAGGATACGTGAGCTGGTCAAGAACTGGAGTGCCTGGTGAGGATATTACACATCCCCTGACAACTACCTCTCCCACTATCAGGGATATGTGCATGTTGGTCATAGAATATTTACATGGTGTGTTCGGCTTGCCATCAGTGAGGCAAACACCGTCGGTAACGATGGGATCAGCCTAGGGTTCATTATCTCTTCACACTATTGACTCCTGGGATCTTGTCGATGGAGAGTGTCAACACCATCCTCACTCCTCCTGCTCCTGCTGCTTCTGTCGTTGCTTCCAGAATCTGTCTGTTAATTTCTCTCTCTCTCTCTCTCTCTCTCTCTCTCTCTCTCTCTCTCTCTCTCTCTCTCTCTCTCTCTCTCTCTCTCTCTCTCTCTCTCTCTCTCTCTCTCTCTCTCTCTCTCTCTCTCTCTCTCTTCTATGAGGCTCCCACATAGAGCCTCATATATATACACACACACACACACACACACACACACACACACACACTCACATATATATATATATATATATATATATATATATATATATATATATATATATATATATATATATATATATATATATATATATATATATATATATATATATATATATTGGAAAGGATCACAATTCTTCGCGTGATCAAGTATATTCTTAAGAGTCCACGAGAAAAATGAAACACGATAAGTTCCCAAGTGCACTTTCCTGTAATAATCACATCATCAGGGGAGACACAAGAGAGAAATATAAAAGTCAGTTGATATAAAACGAAGAGACGTTGCTAGAACGCCATTTGGTAAACATGTTTACCAAATACATAGCATCAGATTGTGGAGGAGCAGTGTGCTTTCAGAATGGTAGAGGGTGTGTGGATCAGGTGTTTGCTTTGAAGAATGTATGTGAGAAGTACTTAGAAAAGCAAATGGATTTGTAGGTAGCATTTATGAATCGGGAGAAGGCATATGATAGAGTTGATAGAGATGCTCTGTGGAAGGTATTAAGAGTATATGGTGTGGGAGGTAAGTTGCTAGAAGCAGTGAAAAGCATTTATCGAGGATGTAAGGGCTGTGTACGTGTAGGAAGAGAGAAAGTGATTGGTTCCCAGTGAATGTCGGTTTGCGGCAGGGGTGTGTGATGTCTCATGGTAGCTTAATTTGTTTATGAATGGGGTTGTTAGGGAGGTGAATGCAAAAGTTTTGGAGAGAAGAGCAAGTATGCAGTCTGTTGAGGATGAGGGGGCTTTGGAAGAGAGTCAGTTGTTGTTCGCTGATGATACAGCGCTGGTGGCTGATTCAGGTGAGAAGCTGCAGAAGTTGGTGACTGAGTTTGCTAAAGTGTGTGAAAGAAGAAAGCTGAGAGTAAATGTGAAGAAGCGCAAGGTTGTTAGGTTCAGTAGCGTTGAAGGACAAGTAAATTGGGATGTAAGTTTGAATGAAGAAAAACTGGAGAAAGTGAAGTGTTTTAAATATCTGGGAGTGGATTTGTCATTGGATGAAACCATGGAAGTGGAAGTGATTCAAAGGGTGGGGGAGGGGGTGAAGGTTCTGGGAGCGTATATATACATACATATATATATATATATATATATATATATATATATATATATATATATATATATATATATATATATATATATATATATATATATATATATATATATATATATATATATATATATATATATATATACGTTGAAATGTATAGGCATGTATGTTTGCGTGTGTGGACGTGTATGTATATACATGTGTATGTGTTTGGATTAGGCCATTATGAGGTAGACTGAAATGTTGATAGCTGGATAGCCAGATAGATGCATAGGTGTACAGTGAGACAGATGATGATGAGTTATAAGAGGTATTGATAATATTCTCCAAAGTATCTCTATTGCGGAAGCGAGCGGCATCACCCACCACTTTCTGTGGTTAAGATCCTTCACTCTGATAAAATATTCATTCTGTAGAGGTTATGGACCTTATACTGTCGTACTACACTTGATGCCTGAGCATTACGGAATAATAATTTGCCGTTCAACTTATACAAAATGTCTTGCTCGGGGGAGTTTTCCGTACACATCCTCTTTTTTCATACAATTAATGTGACAGTGTTAGTCTGGGCGGCCGTGTGGCCTCGCAAACCACAAGCATAGACCGAACGTAGGGAAAGCTTGTCGTCATGGATGCTGAACCCCGCGCCAAAAAAAACCTATATTTTGTGACCATTAGCAAGAATAATTCTCAAATCTTAAAGCTTAAAGAACCGGGTTTACTGGCGTGTCCCCGTAATGACGGTCTCCAGCGGCGTGAGGGAATAAGCATGGGTTCCCCATCTGTGCACCACTTCACCAGGAGATGGTAGGGAAGAGGGACCAGAGGATATATGTCAAAGGGACATTAAGTTAGTGTATTACTTTGAACGAGTTGAGTAGGTTTTCTCTAGCAGAATGGGCTAATATATGAAATGACTTACCAGTAAGAGTTGTTCAAAGCAACATTACACATACCTTTTTGAAAAAGGTATCCAATACGAACTTCATTCGTTCCCTCGTGTATTTCGTTTTTGCTTGTGAAATCTATCATCACAGAGAACTGCGAAAGGACCCAGTAACCTGTTACTGTTTGGATTCCTCTATAACAATCTGTCGGGTCATTGTAAACGTAGCTATGGTGATGCTTTCAATTATTCTTGCTGGTAAATCAACCAGTTTGTTGATAATCCTGTTGAAGTTAAAGTCGTTTATCTTATTCTAGGTAGAATCTTTGCACACATTTGCATCATCGAAATCAGACAGCTTTAGCCTTCAACAAAACTGTCAAAGTCTTTGATCATTTTCAGTACCTGTTATTCTGTTTCCCAGCTCGATAAATATACTAGTTACCAACGTCACATCTAACCTGTCGTGGAAACCCCCATATCACATAACTGTTTCAAAGGACGAAGATGCCTATTCCATTGCCTTGATTCATTTTTTCTTAGCAGTTATTCAGATTATACAAACTAATGATCTTTATTTGTTTAGAGTAGCGCTCTCACTCCTGTTGCCCCGTTTACTGAGTGGACAGAGTTGACTCTACAGCAGCCCTGCT
>NC_092286.1:20631017-20657432 GCF_036320965.1 Panulirus ornatus | reverse complement strand
GCCTTGCCGGCTTTCATCTTCCGCAAGGCTTTTACTGCCTCTTCTCTGTTTACCAAATCATTCTCCCTAACCCTCTCACTTTCCACGCCACCTTGACCAAAACACCTTATATCTGCCACTCTATCATCAAACGCATTCAATAAAACTTCAAAATACTCACTCCATCTCCTTCTCACATCACCACTACTTGTTATCACTTCACCATTAGCCCCCTTCACCTGTTTCTGACGGTTCATATATAGCTGTGCCATCAACGTTTGCAATTTTTCAATACAATTTCTTGATACTTCCCATGACTCACATTTTCATTTTATAGCAAATCTCCGTCTGCTGTATACCTGTTCCTCTTGGTATTTTTCCTGTCTGCTTTTCTATCGGCATCTATGGTATTTACTCACCTTACTTCAGCGTACATACTGGCTACACATTTTTCTAAACTCTCAGATGTATATACTTTCCATATCTGGAAGATATTCTGGATGATAATGTTATACCTTTACGGAATCCAAATTAGCCATTCACAGAGAGTTGGCTCCAAAGGAGAAATCAAATCAGAAATGATGAAGAGAATGACTTTATAACCAATGCGCCATTATCTATATTGAACTCACCAAAAATATTCTCAATGAAAAAACATAAGCTTATATTGGATCACAAATTGTGTTGGTGCGATGGTAAAAATATAATTTCACGCAACCATGCTGGCTTCCGCATATTTTTACATATAAAAATGCGGAAGCTTCACACACACACACACACACACACACACACACACACACACACACACACACACACACACACACACACACACACACACACACACACACACACACACACACACACACACACACACACACACACACACACATAAAAAGGGATTTGTATGTAGCATTTATGGATCTGGAGAAGGCATATGATAGAGTTCATAGAGATGCTCTATGGAAGGTATTAAGAATATATGGTGTGGGAGGCAAGTTGTTAGAAGCAGCGAAAAGTTTTTATTGAGGATGTAAGGCATGTGTACGTGTAGGAAGAGAGGAAAGTGATTGGTTCTCAGTGAATGTAGGTTTACGGCAGGGGTGTGTGATGTCTACATGGCTGTTTAATTTGTTTACTGATGGGGTTGTTAGGGAGGTGAATGCAAGATTTTGGAAAGAGGGGTAAGTATGCAGTCTGTAGTGGATGAGAGACCTTGGGAAGTAAATCAGTTGTTGTTCGCTGATGATACAGCGCTGGTGGCTGATTCATGTGAGAAACTGCAGAAGCTGGTGACTGAGTTTGGTAAAATGTGTGAAAGAAGAAAGTTGTGAGTAAATGTGAATAAGAGCAAGGTTATTAGGTACAGTAGGGTTGAGGGTCAAGTCAATGGGAGGTACGTTTGAATGGGGAAAAACTGGAGGAAGTGAAGAGTTTTAGATATCTGGGAGCGGATTTGGCAGCGGATGGAACCATGGAAGCGGAAGTGAATCATAGGGTGGGGGAGGGGGCGAAAATTCTGGGAGCCTTGAAGAATGTGTGGAAGTCGAAAGCATTATCTCGGAAAGCAAAAATGGGTATGTTTGAAGGAATAGTGGTTCCAACAATGTTATATGGATAGAGTTGTGTGGAGGAGGGTGGATGTGCTGGAAATAAGATGTTTGATGACAATATGTGGTGTGAGGTCGTTTGATCAAGTAAGTAATAATAGGGTAAGAGAGATGTGTGGTAATAAAAAGAGTGCGGTTAAGTGAGCAGAAGAGGGTGTTTTGAAATGGTTTGGTCACATGAAGAGAATGAGTGAGGAAAGATTGACAAAGAGGATATATGTGTCAGAGGTGGAGAGAAAGAGGAGAAGTGGGAGACCAAATTGGAGGTGGAAAGATGGAGTGAAAAAGATTTTGAGTGATAGGGGCCTGAACATGCAGGAGGGTGAAAGGCGTGCAAGGAATAGAGTGAATTGGAACGATGTGGTATACCGGGATTGACGTGCTCTCAGTGGATTGAATCAGGGCATGTGAAGCGTCTGGGGTAAACCATGGAAAGCTGTGTAGGTATGTATATTTGCGTGTGTGGACGTATGTATATACATGTGTATGGGGGTGGGTTGGGCCATTTCTTTCGTCGGTTTCCTTGCGCTACCTCGCAAACGCGGGAGACAGCGACAAAGCAAAAAAAAAAAAAAATATATGTATATATATATATATATATATATATATATATATATATATATATATATATATATATATATATATATATATATATATATATATATATATATATATATATATATATATATATATATTTTTTTTTTTTTTTCATACTATTCGCCATTTCCCGCGATAGCGAGGTAGCGTTAAGAACAGAGGACTGGGCCTTTTTTGGAATATCCTCACCTGGCCCCCTCTGTTCCTTCTTTTGGAAAATTAAAAAAAAAAAAAAGAGAGAGGGGAGGATTTCCAGCCCCCCGCTCCCTCCCCTTTTAGTCGCCTTCTACGACACGCAGGGAATACGTGGGATGTATTCTTAATCCCCTATCCCCAGGGATACTATATATATATATATATATATATATATATATATATATATATATATATATATATATATATATATATATGTTAGTGTAATATACTTTGTTGAAAAATGAAATGTAAGGGACCATTTCTCATTTCATATCTTGTTAATCAGTATACCTTATCTTGAACCACTTCCATAACTTCGACTTCCCGAAGCAGATGTGTGTTGGTCTATACTCAGCTGCTCCTCTGCCTCCATGGCTGTTATCCGTTGTTATCCTCTGTCTCCTCTGCTCCCCTCCTTGTTGTTCTCTGCCTTACAGTGTTTCTCTATTTCAACCTCTCTCCCCACTGTGTATTGCGTTCGTTACCATGTTGTTCATTGATTTTCAACATATCCCTCTCCTCAACTCCCACCCTTCCTCGTCTCTGCCCATATCTTGTAGTGCTCTGTTTACTGTGGTACCTATCTTCTCTTCTGACCGTCATGTTTTCTCATCCTCTTTATCCACCAGCCAAGCTCCTCTTCCCTCTCCCCTCTTTGTTCTCTTATCCACCATACTCCAACCCCGTTTTCCATGTTTCTGCTCAAAACGTTCTACCTCGTTTTCGATGTTTTCCACTCACCAAACCAACCCCCTTTACCATGTATTTTACTTACCAGGTTCCATCTCCTCACTTGTGTTCTTGAACTTCCACCTTCCACCCTCATTTCCCATACTGTTCACCTACCACTTTCCACACAACCCCCCCATGTTCTCGACTCACGACAATCCCCCATTCTCTCTCTCTCTCTCTCTCTCTCTCTCTCTCTCTCTCTCTCTCTCTCTCTCTCTCTCTCTCTCTCTCTCTCTCTCTCTCTCTCTCTCTCTCTCTCTCTCTCTCTCTCTCTCCATGTTCTCCACCCACCAAGTTCCTCTCATCTCCTTCCGGGGTTCACTTTCTTATCGTGTCAGCACTTTTCTTCCTGACGTACCCAATCCTCAGTATTGCGTCCTGTAGTTGTATCAACGACACATTCTGGTCTGATCATCCGTATAGGGTTTGTTTACGCAGTACGCGACAGTCATATCTAGTGACCTTGACCCCAGTAGTGCGTATGCTAGTGTTGGTAACATGTGGTATGATTATATTTTGCATTGGATTATCAGTACCATCTCGTGCTTGCTGTTGCTACCTGGCGCTTGCTTACCTGCTTTCGTCAGGAGTTGGTAAGAAATGGGAATACGTAAAGAAGGAACAGATCACGTACGCGAGTCGTGTCACTAAATGATATATGCTCCAGTTCCCACCAATGGAGGTAAACCCTTCATTTTCTACGCGGGGAAGTAAAAGACGAGGCAGCAGCGGTGAATATTCTCTGTAGCGAGACGAGGAAATCATCAGGGTGGCTCACAATGGAAATCTCTACGAATATTACACTCGTGTAGACTGTATGACTGATGAAAGGATGGTCAAGATCTACGATAAGAGTGGCTAGATATACGTGAATTGAAAAAAAAAGATGAAATGATAGACAATGAAAGAAGCAGAGGATCTGGCTAATGAACTACTGGGGGTTGCTGGGTACATCGGACGAAGAGAAGGGACTGAATCCTGGTCATGTTCTGAAGAACTACAGAATTTCAAGCGAGAGGAAGAGGAGGAGGAATATAGATTAACGTGTTCAAGTGGTAAGTGTGTCTATACACTATGATCCGCCTCATGTGAGCAGAATTGACGTTGCCGGTAACGCATGGGTAACTAAACCAATGACTGACTTGGGATTGATTCATCTCTGTGATGGACTTTTTTTTTTCAATAGTTAGCGAGTTTATCATTTCTTCGTCTCACCCTCGTTCATACACGTTTGCTTTAGTCATTTCTCCAAGTGTACAGTCCCTCTCTTAACTCCTCGGCTTCCATCACTACCTCCATTTTCTGCCGTCTCCCTCCTGCCTATTCTCTGCTCCCCTTCTCCTCTTTCAATTTCCTCCAGCATATTTCCTCACTCCCCCACTACACTTTTGTTTTCTCCCTATCCATCCTTCGCTTCCTACCCTCCAGCAGTCTATGACCTCCCCCCCCCCCACCCCACCCCCACAGACACCCAAACCCACGCCCCACCGCCTATCCCCATCCCCCACGTATCTCTCAACTTCCCAGTAACTTCGACCGACCACCTCCCAGCAACGTCCCTTCCTCTATCTTCTCTGCCCTGTATCCCGAGCTCTCGGTTTTCCACACCACCCCACACCCCCACCTTCCCTACTCTCCTCTGTCATTCACCTCACTAAGGCTCAGCACTGTGGCTAGACAGGCGATCCTCGACTGCCACAGTCACTACCCTCGCCTGGACCTGATACACAGCAGCGAGCCCTATCATACCTTATAATGGGCATAGTGAGATTCGTTACCTTGCTTTGGTGTTAGCTGGCTTTTCTAGGGAAAAAATAACGACCTATTATGAATATTTACTGATCGTTAACTGTGTATCATGTTAACTTCTTAGATTGTAATGCTTATTTACTTATGAACAACAGAGATAACCAAGTTCAAGCTATCAACATAAGGCTCGATAGATGTCATTTTCTGTTGGAGGTAAACACCTTCTTCAGCAGGTACGAACTTGGGCTAAGATGACGACACTGTTCGAGATACGAAGATGAATATTTTGGAGATATATTGAGAACTGTGTCAGAGAGTTCATGATGATGACGCTAAACATATAATGACGACAGCATTAGGTACATCTTATTGATTACTATGATATAGATGTTGATGACAGTGTTAGAGAGATAATGATGACACCATTAGGTACATCTTATTGATTACTATAATATAGATGTTGATGACAGTGTTAGAGAGATAATGACGACACCATTAGGTACATCTTATTGATTACTATGATATAGATGTTGATGACAGTGTTAGAGAGATAATGACGACAGCATCGAGGGGTTGATGATCAAGCAGTTCCATGAACCTAGAATGAGAACCGGTTGTGTGGGGAAGACGTGCAAACTCGGTTGTGGCTATAAGGTTAAATATACTTATGGTACAACAGATGGTTATAATAGGGGTCAAGGCAGGCGTGAGTTCTGACATTTACAACCACTGGCAGGTTGTCATTATTAGTGTTATGTCTTAGGAATTTACCAGCAGTGAACCTCTGATGCAGGAAACATGAGACATAAATGTTTCACGTGGAGCAAACGTAACAATAAAAGGCTCTGCACTTTGTATCTCATGCAAAGTTACGTGTTCTCAGAAATAGTTAAACCGCTTAAAAATGAAGTATCTTCGCGGAAAGGTTCGATGAATTTCGAAACGATCAAAGATCAATGTTTTGGTAGGGATGGTGAGCGTGGATGTGAGACAAGTTTTCTGATACGTATGATGGACCCACTTTATACTTACTTTCATCGAAATACAAAAACAAAATAGTCTATAATAAGTAAATGACAGGAAAAGTCGCCAGCAGTCCTTTCCTGCAAAATTTAGTGAGGCTAATCTCTAACAAACCAGTGAAAATGTTTATGTTACCCTTACAAATGGCCCAAATCATGTCTATATAAAGCATCTAAAAAGTTATATGACAAGGAAAATCAATTAAGCAATGACCAATTAATAATGGAAGAGTTAGAAGAGATCAAAATGGCACAGTCATCTCCCACATGGAGAAAACTTGGTCCTCATGTTATGATGTTTTAGCTGACCATTGTTGTTCGTAACGCACATCATCGCTATTCATCATCGAGCGAGTCGACGGTGAGCTGGAGAGGTTGTTCAGCCACTTCATCATGGCATCGATTTCGGGTACAAAATCAAGCAGGAAGAAGCAAACTTTTTTTCGTTGAGAACACACCAAGGGGTCTGGCACTGCGTTGTGTGCCATCGAGAAAGGATGAATCTACCGCACGATGTCAAGTCTGTGCTTCAGATTGTAGCACTGCACACGGAGGAGAGAATGATATTCAGACTAGATAATTTGTTAGTTTTAAAGTGAACAACTGTGGACTATCTACATGTAGATAAACGAATGGAGATAACAGCTTGAGCGCTAGACATCACAATTTTATGTACTGAAAGTGTATCTTGTATTGTGCGAGGTCGTAAGTTTCGTTTTGCAAAATTCCTCTGTTTTTCTTACTCAAATTCCTTATTTTTGCCATCTATGTTCCTATCTTTTTTTCTTTTTTCTTTTTTTTTTTTTTTTTTTTGCTTAACAAGGTTGGCAGCTGTGTAATAGTTTCGTTAGGTTGAAACCCGTGCATGATGGTAGAGCTAGGAGCAACTTTTAGCTTCAGATATGAAAAATATTTCCCAGTTACTGCCGCCAGTAAACAATGGAAACGTTAAATATGTACTAATTAGTAATGATAAGTCGTGCACTGCCTTCAGCAGATGATGCTCACCAACTTACAGTAGGCTAACGTACCTTACAGCTTGCTTTCAGTTCTCAAAGTCAAAGTTCCTAGTTCGGGTTAACTTCTCACATCATACTACCCACAGATCTACAAAAAATACTGGTAATAAAAACCTTTTCGATATTTCACACTTGATATAATAATCCACCTCAATCTCATTGTTTACAACGATACACGAAGCACCACCAGAGGTTGAGTGTTGGCACAGTTGCCAGGGTAGATCTCCTGCATCATCATAGCAAGTAGCCAAGTGCATGGTAAGTTACAGTGTGGTGGTGATGGTGGTGGCACACGACGTTGTAAAACATAAAGTATTCATTCTTAAAAGTTTATTCATAAATACATCAATTTCTTTTTTCATTAAATTTGAAACATCGATTTTTGTTAATCAAATTTGAAACAAAAGTAAAGTACGAACATTCTCATTAAAATCCATAAAAATCATTTTCCTCCTCATCGTCTTCAGCACCAGCCAGATCCTCGCAGTCCTCTCCCTCAACAGCATCGTCACATGGATCAACACCATCATCAGCCATAGGATCATCAAGATCTTCATCCTCAATCACGTTGTCATTTGCCTCATAATCCCACAACAAGTCATCTTCTGGTCCATCAAGAGCATTCGAAGTTCCACCTTTCATATAAGATTTCACCACAGTTTCTGGTCTCATTGCATCCCAGGCATCTACAATGCACATAATAATGTTGCTAGTGATGGAGCTTGGATGTTGCCTCCCTTGTGTATGTCTTATCTCCTTCCATCATCATCCAGTTGTTCCATTTGACTCTCATTGCATCTCTGAATGGTTTGTTTATGGAAACATTCAGTGGTTGGACGAGACTTATTAATCCACCAGGAATCACAGCCATATCAGAGTTCTCCTTCCTAATCCCAGCAGCAACACTGTCAACAAGATGTGACCCAAACACATCTCACACAAGAAGACATTTTTCTTTGCGCAGTTCCCCTGGTCGAGCAGCTTCCCTGGTCGAAATTTCCAGACTTTTTTCTGCCATATTGTAAAACAAATTCATTTAGCCATCCTTTCTCGTGCACGTGGATGTTCATACCTTTTGAAAACTTTTGCTTTGGGACTTTTTTGAAAATTACCATAGGTGTCAGCTTTGTGCCGTCAGCCATACATGACAGCACAACTGTCAATCATGATTTTTCATGTCCAGTAGTTTGAGCTAATACTATTTTTTTCACCAACTTTGTTCAGTGACTGACTGGCATATCATAATTCATGGGCGTTTCGTCCCTGTTTCCAATACACGAAGGTCTACATGCGTTCTTCCTCCGGTGTTTGATTATGAACCTACGAAATTCATTGACCTTGTCATCAAGTTCTTGTGGAAGACGTTGAGATGTTTTTATTTTCCGTCTCAGTACAAAATCATTTTTTTTCATAAGTCTTGTGGACCAACCATGGCTCGCCTTAACATCTGTGATGCCTAATTTCCTTGCTAGTTTCAAGGCAAAGATTTGAATTGATCCGCGGGAGACACCACATCCATTCTTCCGGTTTTCACTGACATACTTAGCCACTTCAACTTCCAACTGTGGCCACTTGTTACACTTTCCAATATTAACACATTTGTTTTTTGGCATATACTGAAGTTGTGTTGAGAGCTTTCTCCAGTCTCTAAGATATTTTCTGATATCTTAAATTCCCTTGCTGCTGCATGGTTGTTAATCTGTTCTCCATATCCACTCACTCGGAGCCTCAACATAGCTGTGAACTTGCTTCTTCCAGAATTCATGCTGAGAAAAATATGGGTCAAGCACATTTGGTCTTATTTGGCGGGAGAGTCAACGCAAATACCCGTACTGGTATTTGTTTGGTGTCTTGTATACTTTTGAAAATAAGTACTTCTTAGTAAAAAGTACCGTGACATTGTACTATATACAAACTTGTCATATTTCCGGAGAATAAGAAGCAAGACAATTAGAGAATAAATACAATATCAACGTACGGTAATACTAAAGGCTGCTTAGAAAGGGCCGATGCAAAGGCAAGGCCTCCACCTCCTCTGCCATATCAACTACATGATACATGTTTTTCGAATAGTTTTCAGTTAAAAAGTTACATCACAGGTGTATCTCACCCTAACTGTGCCTGAATGAATATGTTCTCAGAAATAACTAGTAGTTTTGCTGTAACGTGATGTAAATCAATGTAAAATAGGATAAAATACATGACGAAAACAAATGGCTTTACCTAACCTTCCGATGTTCAAGAGAGGTTACTCGTTTTTTTTAATTGTTTTCGGTTAAAATGCCGTTATTTTACAATGATATTCAATTCATACTGTGCTTGATATGATACATTCACGGAAATGTAGTATTTTTGCTGAAATGGCGAACGTGTTACAGTGGAAAGTGGGATACAGTCATGACGAAAACAATCGACTTTCGCTTTCGTTCGTTGTTCAAAAAAATTTTACCGTTATTGTTTTCGAATCATTTTCAGTTGAAAAAAAAGTATTTCAGTGATATTCTATCCTAATTGACTTAAATGAATACTTGAATGGAAATATATAATATTTTTGCTTTTCAGTGTATAACTCCGTAATGATAAATGGTAAACTCCTTAAAGCACTCATCTCTCCTTTGACGGTTCTGTAATTCCACCTCATGACTTTTCGAACATACTTAGTATTACTGTAAAATCCACGTCTTCTTGGAAACCACACATTACGGGAATAGCTATGTCTGACTTTAAGAAACTGGGTGTCCTGTTTAGATGTCGAAACTTCTCATCTGAACAGGTTGCCCTGGATAATAAAAGGGATTGATTCGTTCTTGTATGGAGCACTGCATCCTTACTTAGCAGAGTTGAGGCGAAAGCGGTCCAACTTATAAACTGTCCAAGACTAACTTCCAAAGTCGACCTTAACCAAAACCGGAATATTGGTTCACTTTCCCTCTTCTCTAGGTATTACTTTGGTCTTTGCTTCGGAGAGCTGGCTGCTTGTGTGCTCACTCCACTAGCTATACCACGCAATACTCGATAAGCTGCTGCGTCACATGATTATTGTGTGACTATGAGCAACTCAAGAGTGGGCCGTTTGATACCTGCTTCTTTCCCTAAACGTCGAAGCTTTGGAAGTCTCTACCTTCTCATGTCTTTCCCAATAATTAGGATCTGGTACATTTCAAAAGACTGGTTTTTCACTTCCTCCAAAATTCGGAAATACATTTCCTTGTCTTTTTTCTCCCGTTTCATAAATCTTTCTATTTTTCAATGAAGGCCCGGTCTTGATGTGGACTTTAGTCCGTGACTAAAATCTTTAATATGAAAGAAAAGAAGCTTTTATTCACCCAAATTTTTGTTTAATGTTTAATTATCTCGTGACGGGAGCATAATGTTCCTAAGGAAAACAGAACTAATATATATACATATATACATACGAACAAAGTGCATAGTATCGCGCACCTTCATAGAACATACAGACCTCCAACAGCCAGGATCGAACCCGGGACCCCTGTGCCACAGGAGAGAATGCTACCGCGAGGCTATGGGCCTGGCTAATAGGAAATAATTATTCGAATACTATGTACTCGAATATATATTCGTTTCAGATACTTCAAAAGGGGTCTTTCTTACAGGACCGAAAGCATAACGAAAACTGAAATGTAAATGCATGAAAAATATCTTCAGCTATCTTTCTATGTCATCATTCAGTACAAATACAACGAGATGCAAAGACCATTACTCGGTAAACATGACAAAACAAATTTACAGAGAAGAAACTAAAGCGTTCTTGTTGCTCAGCAACTTTGATGTGAAGAGTGTGTGTGCGTCCCAAGATATATTCACAAGAGAATTAGACCAAGAGAAGAGGACCAAAGATGGTTCATATATGACAGAATGCTTACCTGATGATTTCATTCAGTTTCGTATACGATCTCAAGAGCACCGGTGAGAATGAAGCTTTCAGAACAGGGGAAGAAAAGGGAAGATATGAATACACCGACAAAGACAACGGCCATGGAATTCACAACCTCATCTGTGACCTCTTTTTCTGCTAAGTCTCGTCAGGGAAAACAAGAGGAATTATTTCCTCATTTTCTTTAAGAAGAGGAAGGGTAAAGTAGGGTCAAACAGCAGGAGAGGAAAATGTAAGAACTTATGATGTTCACATCTTTACTTTTTACTCTTTCTCCCTTACGACGTTTGAATTGGGAGTCAGACCCAAAAATGAGAATGAGCAGAAAGTGCCAGAAAAGCATCGTTTACAATGCTTTGTGTGCCTCAGGGATTTGGGGGTTGGGGGGACAAGGGCAGGTGAGGGTAGATAGATGGTTAGTGCTCACAGACACTACAACACACCACATACTTCCAATGTTTCTCTCTCTTTTTTGTACTATCTCATCGTACTCATATTATAGGTATTCTTAGAAGAAATAGAATGAGCGAAATGTGGCAGAATCGTTATAAGTGAAGATGATTGTATTCTCAGTATCAAATTTATTTTGCTTATCTTTGTTTATTCCTACCATTCATAATTATTCACCAGAAATATAAAGAAATGACGATAAAGCTGGATATAAAATAATTGAATAATATATTCGATTCCTTCCAGTTCCAAACCTCAGAATTCGTCAAGATGTGAAATGTAATTTCTCTTATTCTATCTTTGAGACTATCTCCACCGTTGTGATCCTGGGAGAAGGTTTCCACAAGGGTCAAGAATTAATATTGACTCAAAATATCATTTTGACGAACCTCTTTTTGAATAAGCAGATTTTCCCGCCTTAAACTCATCTCATTAGACCTCCAGTAGATAATGATCTAAACTGGCAATCTCGACATTTAATGAGAGTGTATGATGTATCCTCCCACCCCAAAGACATCTCCATTACAGCTATGTTATTTAGTGATGATTCCCGTATAAGGAAAAGAGAAAACTTAACCCTCAGTCAACACTGGCTGTCCCTTACATCTCAGTGATTAAAGCATCTGGAAAATCCTTCGCTCCTCATCCACCATCATGACCTCCTTCTCTTCCTCCTCCTCCTCCTCCTCCTCCTCCTCCTCCTCCCCCTCCTCCTCCTTCTCTTCCTCCTCCTCCTCCTCCTCCTCCTCCTCCTTCTCCTCCTCCTCCTCCTTCATGAAGGTTCTCCCAGGCAAATGTTGCAGTCATTTGGGCTGTTTGTATCCAGCCCTTCGAACTCGTAGCCACGGGCCTCCTGGATTACTACGCCGCTTCAACGTCTCTCACTATATCGAACTCCCGGTTATAACAAGCGAAACACATGGCCGGCTCTCAGCCTGCAAATGCTATATAGTTTACCCTGGAGTAATACCCTCTGCAACGATGGGCAGTCCAACGATCCGCCGACCTCATAATTGGAGGATTGTGCTAAAAATACCCACTCCTCAAAATGCTGGGTTCTTTTTTATGCCGGCGGAAAAGAATTCACCTCAATTTGGGGGTCTACGTGTATTCAGAACTCCATCATTAGTTTGCATGGAAGCTGGTTGTTGAAATGGAGATGAAAAACTGGAAAAGTCGTCAATTTTTAGAAAATTCATATCAACGAGTTGTGGAACGGTCGACTTCATATGCCTATGTAGGTGAAGATGCTAAACGTATACTTAGAGAGAGAGAGAGAGAGAGAGAGAGAGAGAGAGAGAGAGAGAGAGAGAGAGAGAGAGAGAGAGAGAGAGAGAGAGAGAGAGAGAGGTTTTACCGAGCTCTACCTGCTTAAGGTTACACAGGGAGTGAAAAGTTGCGTTTAGCGAGGCTGCATCTTCATCAGAAAAACAGACCTGTCAGTCAACTTCTTGATTCAAGAGAATTCTCCCTTTCATGCGGCTGGTTGTAACCCCTTGATTGTGGAAGGAGGGGGTCTGAGGATGTATAGTGATACTAATAGTAATAAGTAAATAATGATAAAAATAATAATAATAATAATAGTAATAATAATAATAATAATAATAATAATGATAATAATAATAATAATAATAATAATAATGATAATACTAATAATAATAACAATAATGATAATGATAATAATGGTATTAATATCATTATTATCATAACTATTACTTTTATTGTTATCATTGCTATTATCATCATTATTATCATTGATATTATCTCCATTCAAACATATCTCCATTGTTATTTTCTCCATTCAAACTTACCTCCCAATTGACTTGACCCTCAACCCTACTGTACCTAATAACTTTACTCTTATTCACATTTACTCTTAACTTTCTTCTTTCACACACTTTACCAAACTCAGTCACCTGCTTCTGCAGTTTCTCACATGAATCAGCCACCAGCGCTGTATCATCAGTGAACAACAACTGACTCACTTCCCAATCTCTCTCATCCCCAACAGACTGCGTACTTGCCCCTCTTTCCAAAATTATTATTATGATTATTATTATTATTATTAATATTATCATTAATATTATCATTATCATTATTATCATTATTATTATTATTATTATTATTATTACTATTATTATTATTATTATTATTATCATTATTATTATTATTATTATTATTGTCATTATTGTTATCATTATTATTATCATTATTATTATTATCATTATCATTATTATTATTATAATTATTATTATTATCATAATCATTATTAGTATTATTATTATTATTATTATTATTATTATTATTATTATTATTATTATTATTATTATTATAATTATTATTATTATTATTATTATTATTATTATTATAATTATTATTATTATTATTATTATTATTATTATCATTATCATTATTATCATCATCATTATTATTATTATTATTATCATTATTATTATTATTATTATTATTATTATTATTATTATTATTGTTATTATTATTATTATTATTATCATTATTATTATTATCATTATTATCATTATGATCATTATTGTTATTATTATTATTATTATTATTATTATTATTATTATTATTATTATTATTATTGTTGTTATTATTATTATCATTGTTATTATTATCATTATTATTATCATTATCATTATTATTATTATCGTTATTATTATCATTACTATCATTAATATCATCATTATTATTAATATCATTATTATTATTATCATTATTATCTTTATGATCATTATTGATAACAATGATAATGACAATAGTATTAATAACAATAATATTAATAAAAACAATAATGAAAATAATAATAATAATAATAACAATAGTGATAATAATAATGATAATGATAATAATAATAATAATAATAATAATAATAATAATAATAATAATAATAATAATAATAATAATAATAATAATAATGAAAATGTAAATGATAATAATAATAATAATAATAATAATAATAATAATAATAATAATAATAATAATAATGATAATAATAATAATAATAATAATAATAATAATAATAATAATAATGATAATAATTATGACAATAATTATAGTAATAATGATTAAATAATTTTCGTTTATTTATGATTGCCTCTGGACAACTTTCTTACGAGACACCTGGTGTTACTCCAGGATTCTTTTTCTAGAAGCTGCTGCAGCTCTAAGATTGCGCTATTTGCAGTAGGAGGGAAATGATGGGCTCTTTGGAAGTAAGAAGTTCTTCTACAAGACTATATTGTACAGCTTTGACTAAGGTTGCCTTTCATTCACGGCGTAACCAAGGCAGGCAGAGTCCGGTAACACCTAACGGTATATGCATCCTGCCCAAGGAGTATGCATAATATATACAGTGTATACATTGGCATGACGATAATAGGATGTACACACGCCTTTGTGCTGGTGTTGGGACTTTAACATTTTACGAATTGTTTGCACCTGATGAGGCGGAACGACTTTGACTAGTTTCTCGATTTCTTGATCGACATTTCGGTTTTCCTCCTCAGCCATGGTAAAAACATTCTTTCATATTTCACGGGAAAGCTTCTCTTTTCTTTTGTCAGAGGAAACTTTATTCCGCTCATCATCCATAAGATAAGAAGCCTCAGTTTGGTTACCTTCACAGAGAGTAGGAAAATGTTTCCAGAACTGGGCTGAGGATTTAGACGTCTCTCCTGGAATTTTCAGTTTGTTCTCCCATGCAGCCTCTGCTGCTTTCTGTCTTATCTGAAGCTAAAAAAGTTTATATCTCCGACAAAGAACGATAGTCCATCCGTCCTGGGCTGTTAAAGTTCGTAAAGCATTTATCAGAATTATCTTTATCAGAATTATGATAATATGAAAAGTTTGGTTTATTTTGGAATGAGGAAGAGTTCTGTGGCCAGTGGTGGGTGCTGACGTTTTTTATGGCTTTCTCAATAATTTGGTACCAGTTGTCCAGGCTTTCATCAGTGTCTTCATAATTGCCTTGGAGGATTTGGTCATTGTTCGGAAGTTATGGGTAAAGTGGTTTCAGAATGCCTGCATGTTTCCTTGTACAAAATGGTTCCGAGGTTAGGCTGGGATCTGGATGGGAGCGGCCGTGGTGGTGGCAATGATTGGGATGTGGTCGCTGGATGTCATTGAGCCTGGCTCAAAGTAGAAGTTATAGTGAATTTTGCTGTAATAATCACGTCTGAACCCGTGGCTCGGTGAGGTGCATAGAAGGTTGGGGAGTGAGGAACAAGATGTCTTATTCCCCTTCATGCATAAGTCTCTTATGATGACTCTCTGTTAGGTTGTTGTAGTTATCTCTTAGCGAGGTATGTTAAGATTTAGGTCCCCAAGCGGATAGACCGGGATTTCTTGTCTAAATAATTTATATCAGTCTGGATTCAGGGTCTGCTTGGTGGTAGATATGAGGTGGAAATGATAATATTTGACCTAGTCGAAGTGATTTCTAAAGCCAGTGCTTATGATAAGAAATCAATTAAATACGTTTGTAGGAATTATTGTACTTTATCGCCACTGTTGCTCCGTCGCTGATTCTTACTATGGTGTTGCATTTACGTCCTATGTAGCCGGGGAATTCTGACTTCTTGTTGCTTTTAAGGTCGTGACGTTTGATGAGAATGGCGTCCGGAATGATTTGTTGAGCTCGTACTGAATGGCGTTATGGTAGCAATTTATCTTTTTTATCTTGTGGATCAGTTCATTCGTCTACCTGGATTTCTGTTAATATAAGACTTGATTTTCTTCCAGAATTGGCGAAAAACATACGTTAGTGGTTTTTTAACTAAATTACAGAAGTAACTATTACATTGGTGAAAGTAAGCCATTGTTTTCGTCAGTAACCTGGAAAACATCATAGCCTCATTTATCCTTTATTTCAAAACGCATTATGAGATACTGCGGTCACATCATCCTCCACTGCGCATTTAATCCAGCATGCACGGAGATGATAAGCGACCTAGGCTTTGCTTGCAATGTTTTTAGATGTTCTTCATGGGGATACAAAGAATTTGAGAAATAATCATAAGGATATCGGAGAAGCGAACACATGTAATATGAATGTGATCCATTTTGAATGGGATTTGATCACCTCTGACGTTGTGATTGCTGAGGGATGCGGTCAGTTAAAGGCTTTAGCTTGATTTGACTTGACGTGACCCCCCCCCCCCCCGACCCTAACAAAGGGAGATTATCATTAAGCAGAACATCATAGACTTGTATGTGTTTTAGGTGACGTTACCATAAATGTCCGGGGCATGATAGCGTTCAAATGCTTATTCTTATGTCATTACCATTTGTGTCTTACTGGGGAAGAGTGTGGCACTCGTGTTGTCCCTTCTTTTAACGTTGGACATATGTACTACACACACAGATATAGGGGTTTTGGTCGAGGTGGTGTGCGAATTGAGAGGGTTAGGGAAAATGATTTAGTAAACAGAGAAGAGGCAGTGAAAGCTTTGCGGAAGATGAAAGCCGGCAAGGCAGCGGGTTTGGATAGTATTGCAGTGGAATTTATCAAAAAATTGGGTGACTGTGTTGTTGACTGGTTGTAAGGATATTTAATGTATGTATGGCTCATTTTGAGGTGCCTGAGGATTAGCGGAATGCATGCATAGTGCCATTGTACAAGGGCAAAGGGGTTAGAGGTAGGTGCTCAAATTACAGAGGTATTAGATTGTTGAGTATTCCTGGGAAATCATATGGGAGGATATCGACTGAGAGTATGAAGGTATGTACAGAGCATCAGATGGGGGAAGAGCAGTGTTGTTTCAGAAGTGGTAGAGGATGTGTGGATCAGGTGTTTGCTTTGAAGAATGTATGTGAGAAATACTTAGAAAAACAAATGGATTTTTATGTAGCTTTTATGGATATGATAGAGATGAAAGAGATGCTCTGTGGAAGGTATTAAGAATATATGGTGTGAGAGGCAAGTTGCTAGAAGCAGTGAAAAATTGTTATCGATGAAGTAAGGCATGTGTATGAGTAGGAAGAGAGGAAAGTGATTGGTTCTCAGTGAATGTCGGTTTGCGGTAGGGGTGCGTGATGTCTCCATGGTTGTTTAATTTGTTTATGGATGGGGTTGTTAGGGAGGTGAATGCATGTTTTGGAGAGAGGGGCAAGTATGCAGTCTGTTGTGGATGAAAGGGTTTGGGAAGTGAGTCAGCTGTTGTTCGCTGATGATACATCGCTGGTAGCTGATTCGGGTGAGAAACTGCAGAAGCTGGTGACTGAGTTTGGTAAAGTGTGCGAAAGAAGAAAGCTGAGAGTAAATGTGAATAAGAGCAAGGTTATTAGGTACAGTAGGGTTGAGGGACAAGTCAATTGGGAGGTAAGTTTGAAAGGAGAAAAACGGGAGGAAGTGAAGTGTTTTAGATATCTGGCAGTGGATTTGGCAGCGGATGGAACCATGGAAGCAGAAGTCGGTCACATGGCGGGGGAGGGGGCGAAAGTTCTGGGAGCGTTTAAGAATGTGTGGAAGGCGAGATCATTATCTCGGAAAGCAAAAATTGGTATGTTTGAAGGAATAGTGGTTCCAGCAATGTTATGTGGTTGAGAGGCGTGGGCTATAGAGTTGTGGATGTGTTGGAAATGAGATGCTTGAGGACAATATGTGGTGTAAGGTGGTTTGATCGAGTAAGTAATGAAAGGGTAAGAGAGATTTGTAGTAATAAAAAGAGTGTGGTTGAGAAAGCAGAAGTGGGTGTTTTGAGTGAGGAAATATTGACAAAGAGGATGTGTCAGAGGTGGAGGGAACGAGAAGTGGAAGACCAAATTGGAGGTAGAAGGATGGAGTGAAAAGATTTTGAGCGATCGGGGCCTGAACACGTAGGAGGGTGAAAGGTGTGCAAGGAATACAGTGAACTGGAACGATGTGGTATACCGGAATCGACGTGCTGTCAATGGATTGAACCAGGGCATGTGAAGCGTCTATGGTAAACTATGGAAAGTTTTGACGGGCCTGGATGTGGAAAGGGAGCTGTGGTTTCGGTGCAGTATACATGACAGCCAGAGACTTAGTGTGAACGAATGTGGCCTTTGTTGTCTTTTCCTAGCGCTACCTCGACGGCATGCGGGGGGAGAGGGTTGTCATTTCATGTGTGGCGGGGTGGCGACGGGAATGAATAAAGGGAGGAAGTATGAAATATGTACATATGTATATATGTATATGTCTGTGTATGTATATGTATGTATACGTTGAGATGTATAGGTATATATATGTGCGCGTGTGGACGTGTATGTATATACATGTGGATGTGGGTGGGTTGGGCCATTCTTTCGTCTGTTTCCTTGCGCTACCTCGTTAACGCGGGAGACAGCGACAAAGTATGATAGTAGAAATAATGTTTTATATATATATATATATATATATATATATATATATATATATATATATATATATATATATATATATATATATATATATATATATATATATATTACATAACGACCGATTGATATAATATATATTCAGTCTTTCGAATAAGAGAAAAAAAAAGAAAAAGAAAAGGAGCAATTTTGTTTCCATCTCTCTTTGGAGACCTGAATCCAGATAGATATTCCCATGTGACTCAGTCTACCATTCATCAAATCCTGCATGTTTGAGTATTGCCTGGACGACCTTCATGTTTGGGTTAATTCCTTAACTAATGTTTTATTTTCTCAGTTCCTCTCCTGAGCCTAGCTACTAATTATCATTGGTAATTTGATATATAATTCCTTATCCACTTCTACATAACCGTTGATACGTTTAATCTCATCAAATTTTACTATAATTAATACTACTATTGATACTATTAGTACCACCACTACTACCACTGCTATGTTACTACTAATACTACTTTTACAACTACAGTGAAAATTATAGAATTAACGGTAATAATAATGATAATAATGATGATAATAATAATAATAATAATGATAATAATAATGATAATAATAGTGATAATAATGATGATAAAATAATAATAATAATAATAATAATAATAATAATAATAATAATAATAATAATAATAATAATAATAATAATAATAATAATAATAATTATAATAATAATAATGATGATAATAATAATAATGATGATAATGATAATAATGATAACAATAATAATCATGATAATGAAAATAATAATAATAATGATAATAATGATAATAATAATAGTACTGATAATAATAATGATAATGATAATGACGATAACAATGATAATAATAATCATTTCATGTCCACTAAGCTAGTACAAACAAAATAATGTGTTTACGAAAATACAGAACAATGGCCTGGCTTTCTGAGTCTGGCTTTAGCACACATGAAAATTTGATATGCTGTTTACTGATATTCATCTTAACGTCTTGAGCTTCACATTAAGTCTCTCTGAGGTCCCATGCAAGCACTTGTACTTTGTTTTCTTTGCTGGCAGACTCCTGGATCTGCTCTCTGTGTGTTTGAAAGGATTAAGTACTATTAGATACTCTGTTACAGGTGTTTGGAAGAGTCTTGCTCCCTGTACTGAGTAGTAAGAACGCTTGCACTCTACTATGAGAGTCTAGAAGGCTCTTGTAATCTCCTCTCAAATTCAGGAAGCCTCCAGTAGTGTGGCAACGATCCTCTGGTCTCTCCCTCGCGGCCACAAATAATAACTTGGCACCAAGACCCGGTCCATCGATCCCCACCCCTGGGTGTCGTAAACACCCCATGTCCAGCCAGCCGGTCATGTGGGCTGTATACACAGGCTTATGATAACGTCTACTGAATCATTTAAAAGTCGTAGTTGCCTACCCTAGGCAAATATTATCATCGCACGTGAAAAAAAGAATGTTACGTGAAGAGAGGGAGTAAATTTGGCCTTTTTTGTACTCTTGAGAGCAGCTTCGAGGAACATCTGTAGAACACACCATCATACTTGGACCATCTCGGTATGAATGTGGTAGCGTGTTGTGGTGTGCGTGTTCCAACACTGTATCTACGTATATGAAGGAAACTTTTAGTCTACAGTCTCCCAACAGTTTTTTATAGTGCTTGAGGAACTCATCAGGATGCTAGAGATGAAACTCTGGAGAGAACTGAGAGAGACCTGGTGGAGAGGTGATTGTGAGAGATGCTGGTGGAAGGGTGGTTGTGAGAGATATTGTTGGAGATATGGTTGTGAGAGATACTGGTGAAAGGGTGGTTATAATAGATGCTGGTGAATAAGTGGTTGTAAGAGACTTTGATGAAGAGATGATTGTAAGAGATCCTGGTGGAGAAGTGGCTGTGAGAGATGCTGGTGGAATAGTGGTTATGAGAGTTGCCGGTGAGGAGGTGGTTGTGTGGAATACTGGTGGAGAGGTGGCGATGGTTAGTGGTGAGTTGATACTGGAAGAGAGGTAATGATAGAGCGGTAGTGGTGGAAAGTTCACTGTGAAGAGCTACTGGCAGAGGTGGTGGTCAGAGCTTCGTTGCGGCGACGTCGTTGTGAAGTTATCGTGGAAGGGATGATGCTGTGTGGTGGGAGGCAGTGGTGTTGT
This sequence comes from Panulirus ornatus, assembly GCF_036320965.1. NCBI lineage: Eukaryota > Metazoa > Arthropoda > Malacostraca > Decapoda > Palinuridae > Panulirus > Panulirus ornatus. The sequence continues at coordinate 20,636,675 of NC_092286.1, read as the reverse complement.
GGTGGTGTTGTGGTGAAGGGATAGAGTTGTACGGGAGTGAGGTAGAGAGAGAGAATGGCTGATTGATGTAGAGTGGAAACTGAAGGACCTACGCGCTTCCCTATATTTGTAGACTCGCCCGCCACCGGGCATTATCGACTACTTGCAAAGTGGCGGGGCGGTGATGGGGTGAAGATAAACCTCTGTAATACCTTGAATATTAATGAGGGTAAAGTGTGTGTGTGTGTGTGTGTGTGTGTGTGTGTGTGTGTGTGTGTGTGTGTGTATGGGGGAGGAGGGGAGACAAAGACACCAAGGTAAAAGGTTACATTAGGATTCTGGAAAAATTCGAATGAGTTTGTACTGAAAAAAAATTTCATATCATCGAGCATCTAGCGACACCAGTGAAATGATGAACTGGTGGCGAACACATGTGGGACAACGTTAGACTGACATTACACTGTCTTGCTCTATCATCGCTCGGGCACTCAACGCTATACTGTCATTACTCCGTGTTGCTCTGCTTCTGCCATAAAACAATTTTGTCATTACTCCGTGTTGCTCTGCTTCTGCCATAAAACAATTTTGTCATTACTCTGTGTTGCTCTGCTTCTGCCATAAAACAATTTTGTCATTACTCCGTGTTGCTCTGCTTCTGCCATAAAACAATTTTGTCATTACTCTGTGTTGCTCTGCTTCTGCCATAAAACAATTTTGTCATTACTCTGTGTTGCTCTGCTTCTGCCATAAAACAATTTTGTCATTACTCTGTGTTGCTCTGCGTCTGCCATAAAACAATTTTGTCATTACTCTGTGTTGCTCTGCTTCTGCCATAAAACAATTTTGTCGTGTTTAAGACATAAACTTTGTTATCCTTCTGAAACACATACACACATACACACAGACACACACGATAACAGACCTATTAGCTAATTAGTCTGGTGACAAAAGTTTTATCAACGCACGTTATCAAAGAGTTTTTGATTTTTTCTCTCTCTCTGGGGATGTTTGATGTGATCATGTTTATGTAATTATATGATATAATCTCATCAATATCATCATTTACCTCATAATGGGATTGAGAATTCAGTGATTAAAATCTAATTCCTTTATGACGGAAGACAGACAAATGCGAGTTTTCTCTCATGGAAATCATCACCGTCCAGACTTATGGTTCTCGCTACTATGATAATTCCAGTCGACTACGTGACAATCAGAAGGAAGTTAAGGTCGTCACTCGTGTGTGGTGACGTCTGTAACGCTGCCTTGTAACGCGAGAGTCATCGGTTACTCCAAGAGTTCCAGTTCCTTACGTACAATGATTAAAGAAAGAATATTACTACCATACGGTGAGGAATGGATGACTCTTTCTCCACCCTCATGTGGAAGGTGAAGACATATGATGTTTTCTGAGGATACATAATGGCCGAAGATGGGTATATTGGTTGAGGATACATGGATGGGTGGGGGAGCATGATTGTTGAAGATACATAAAATAGTTGATGTATGTGATGGTTGGTTACATATGACTGTGAAGGATACACGATGGTTGAGGGAAAATGGTTAGTGAGCACATGGTGGTTGAGGACACTTGGATGGTTGAGGGCCCGTGGTTTTGTCTGGATGATCATGAACAGCTGCATCCTGGATATGTCATGTTTTACATAACTGATTCTTATTTGTAGATAAATCTTTCACGGTTTCTGCTGCAAGATATCCTGTTTTAAGTTTCGATTATTTAGATGACGCTTTTTTTTTTCTTCCATTTTGATCATCTGCGTCTTAATCTCTTTCCTATTTTGTTCATTTCATAATTTTGAATAATGCGTCTTGAAGTTATACACACCAGACATTTTCTCCTCCCTGACACAACAAGTATTATTCTTCGTGCCTTTAGGATGTTGCTCTCCGGTGCACAATAACACCGAAGCGCTGACCCGCTCCAGAGGTAATGTTGCTAGCAGTCTGTGTATCACACTGTTGCAAGTGTAGCGTACACTCGTAAAGGACTCTCGAAGCATTAACCAGCTCGAGAGGTTTTGTTGTTAGCGATCTATTTATCAGTCCTCATACAAATGTAGCGTAGAGGACTCCCGCCTCTAGATCTTATCAAATATCATACGAGATACCAAGGAATGCAAAAGGAAGTACACAGCAGCAGACCGCTGGGGTCCTGCCGAGGCTGCTTGTGATTGAAGGTCAGGAAGAGAGGTTTTGGATTGCAGGAGTCAGGCAGAAGAGCAGAAGAGCCAGTGCAAAGGTCTTAAATCTACAAAGGTCGCAAACAGCATCTAGTCGTGGACTTGAAGCGAAGTGTTTGTCATGCGTCTTTAAACGTACAAGTGATGTTAATCTTAACTGCTGTTATTGATAAACCATTCCGTTAACGAAAAAGTTCATAGCCTCATTCGGAGTTAGCGATTGCCCATGAGTTTGTGTCCATTACAACGTCAATAATCAGTTAATATAGCCACATTTAGCAGATTAAGTCATGAATGTTGGAGCCTATGAGAGTATTTAGTACCTGTTTGAAGACGTCCTCTTGACCTTCCTTACTAATCTAAATAAACTTAGGTCTTCCAGTTGGCCCTGAAAGGATTTCTTTCTTAGTCAGGAAATCATCTTGGTCACTGTACACTTTCTGTTCTCTCTATGTCTTTTTCCAAGTCAGGACACTGAAACTGAACGTAGTATTCAAGGTGGGGCTGCACCCACAATCACTCAGATGACAACCAAAGCATATTGGTGGGAAAATAAAACATCTTTTTCGAATGTCATCATCATCTCTTTCCATCCTGCTGAAATTAATGTAAACTTTTACGTTGCCTTCATATCCAGATGGAAAAATGGACGGTCAGTGGGCCATATCAGTCTAGCTAGCATTACGTCGCCCACCATCATGATTCGAAAAACCTTCCTGGGAGCACGACTCGTTTAGCTTCCTCGGGAGCTGAGCTGTAATTGTGTTGAAACTCCATTCTTGGTTGAGCCTCGCTGCGGGTCACCTATAAGCTGCCCGACTGGTTGAGCAAGAGGAGAAATAACCCTTTGGTTACGTCCCTTACTTGAGGGAGGCAAGAAGTCTTCTCAAGCTCAAAACTTGGCTGAGCTGAGAGGAATGTGACTTTTAAAGTAAGTCCTTAGAGGAGTTAGTGGGACACATCGCTCAAGTTCCACTCGTGGTTCTGGAATGTTGACCACAAATTAAGCGAGGGAGAACGCTTTGTGCTCCGTCCTTGGCTGAGGCGGCCGCGCTAGGACCCCTATAATCGAGATAATTACAGCCAGAACCACAACCGTAATCCATCGTGGCTTATTCTGTTGTAATGGTGCCGTATCTCAACGACGTGGTGCATTGGTACAATCCATATCTTGAGGTCAAAGTGCTGTAATGTCACAATACCTTTAGGTGGCGAAGTAGGATGAGAGGCAGAACTTCAGCAGATATAATAAGAAAAGTTAGTAGTAAGTAACGTTAACATCTCAAGAACGGCTTTAACCATCTTTTATGTGGAGCATTCTGTTCTATGTATGAAGACCAGTCCATTGTTGCATTCTGTCACAACAGAAGAACAAGGAACGTTTTGCTTCTCACCTGCGGAAAACAGGCTGATGGTATGATATGCTTAATGTGCTTTTATTTCTTAAGGATTACTTACTTGACCGTGGCTCATTCAAAGGCCACACGAGTCGAGCGCATAGGTTCAGATATTGGTTGCGACAGTCGGTCCAGAGTCAACCCACCTATTCATCCTCCCCTAGAGGTTGGTCGATAATATGGGGGTAAAAATATATGTGTGGCGAGGTGGCTACTAGAATGAATAAAGGCAGCAAGTATGAATCATGTACATGTGTATATCTGTATATGTCTGTGTATGTGTATATATGCATACGTTGAAATGTATAGGTATGTATGTGTGTTTGTGGACGTGTATGTATATACATATGTATGTGGGTGGGTTGGGACATTCTTTGGTCGGTTTCCTTGCGCTACCTCGCTAACGCGGGAGACAGCAACAAAGTATGACAAAATATAAAGAATATAATATATATATATATATATATATATATATATATATATATATATATATATATATATATATATATATATATATATATATATATATATATATATATTATACTTAATCGCGGTCTCCCGCGTTAGCGCAGTAGCGCAAGCAAACAGACGAAAGGATGGCCCAACCCACCCACATACACATGTATATACATAAATACCCACGCACATATACATACCTATACATTTAAACGTGTAAATACATATACATACACAGACATATACATATATATACACATGCACATATTCATACTTGCTGCCTTCATCCTTTTCCATTGCCACCCCGCCACACATGAAACAGCACCCTCCTCCCCCCTCGCGCGCGCGATGTAGCGCTAGGAGAAAACAGCATAAGTCACATTCGTTTCCACTCAGGCTATACCTATCATGTGTAATGCACCGAAACCACAGCTCCCTTTCCACATCTAGGCCCAACAAAACTTTCCATGGTTTACGCCAGACGCTTCACATACCCTGAATTTAATCCATTGACAGCACGTCGACCCCAGTATACCACATCGTTCCAATTCACTCTGTTCCTTGCACGCCTTTCACCCTCCTGTATGGTCAGGCCAAGATCGCTCAAAATCTTTCTAACTCCATCCTTCCACCTCCAATTTGATCTCCCACTTCTCGTTCCCTTCCCTCTGACACATATAACCTCTTTGTCAATCTTTCCTCAATCATTCTCTCTATGTGACCAAACCATTTCAATACACTCTACATTGCACTTTCAACAACTCTCTTTTTATTGCCACATCTTTCTTACGCTTGAGTTACATGATCAAACAACCTCATATCACATATTGTCCTCAAGCATTTCATTTCCAACACATCCACCCTCCTCCGCACAACCCTATCTATAGCCCATGCTTCGCAACCATATAACATTGTTGGAACCACTTTCCTTCAAACATACCCATTTTTGCTCTCCGAGATTACGTTCTCGCCTTCCACACATTCTTTAACGCTCCCAAAACCTTCGCCCCCTCCCCCACACTGTGACTTACTTCTGCTTCCATGGTTCCATCCGCTGCTAAATCCACTCCCAGATATCTAAAAACTTCACTTCCTCCAGTTTTTCTCCATTCAAACTTACCTCCCAGTTAACTTGTTCCTCTACCCTACAGAACCTAATAACCTTGCTCTTATTCACATTTACTCACAGCTTTCTTCTTCCACGCACTTTACCAAACTCAGTCACCAACTTCTAGTTTCTCACTCGAACCAGCCATCAGCGCTGTATCATCAGCGAACAACAACTGAATCATTTCCTAAGCCCTCTCATCCACAATTGACTGCATACTTGCCCCTTTCTCCAAACCTCTTGCATTCAACTCCCTAACAACCCCATCCATAAAGAAATTAAACAGCCATTTAGACATCACGCACCCCTGCCGCAAACCAACATTCACTGAGAACCAATCAATTTCCTCTCTTCCAACTCGTACACATGCCTTCCAGCCTTAATAAAAACTTTCTCTGAGACAGACCAACAGAACGACGATGAAATATCCAGAATTAATTCTTTACTGAAAATGTATTTGAAGAAAGTACTGGTAACGCAATAGTGTGTAATAACGGCAGAGAGAACACAGCGATCA